>NW_028288694.1:0-69860 GCF_059628265.1 Tinamus guttatus | reverse complement strand
AAGCGGAGAGCCCCGTTTGGAGTGAGGCTGCAAAGGGCATGCCAAGGGAAGTGTTCTGCTGTGCCAAGACTCGTGCTGAGCACGCTTTGTGGTTGGAGTGAGAAACAGGTTCCTTGGTGTTTTCTGCGAAACGCTTTAGCAGCCCGTTGGTGCTAGTATGGAGTCAGGGGTGGATGAAGCGGAGAGCCCCGTTTGGAGTGAGGCTGCAAAGGGCATGCCAAAGGAAGTGTTCTGCTGTGCCAAGACTCGTGCTGCGCACGCTTTGTGCTTGGAGTGAGAAACAGGTTCCTTGGTGTTTTCTGCGAAACGCTTAGCAGCCCGTTGGTCCTAGTGTGGAGTCAGGGATGGATGAAGCGGAGAGCCCTGTTTGGAGTGAGGCTGCAAAGGGCATGCCAAAGGAAGTATTCTGCTGTGCCAAGACTCATGCTGCGCACGCTTTGTGCTTGGAGTGAGTAACAGGTTTGTTGGTGTTTTCTGCGAAACGCTTTAGCAGCCCGTTGGTGCTAGTATGGAGTCAGGGGATGGGATTGAAGCGGAGAGCCCCGTTTGGAGTGAGGCTGCAAAGGGCATGCCAAAGGAAGTGTTCTGCTGTGCCAAGACTCGTGCCTGCGCACAGCTTTGTGCTTGGAGTGAGAAACAGGTCCTTGGTGTTTTCTGCGAAACGCTTAGCAGGCCGTTGGTGCTAGTATGGAGTCAGGGGATGGATGAAGCGGAGAGCCCCGTTTGGAGTGAGGCTGCAAAGGGCATGCCAAAGGAAGTGTTCTGCTGTGCCAAGACTCGTGCTGCGTACGCTTTGTGGTTGGAGTGAGAACAGGTTCCTTGGTGTTTTCCTGCGAAACGCTTTAGCAGGCTGTTGGTGCTAGTATGGAGTCTGGGGATGTGATGAAGCGGAGAGCCCCGTTTGGAGTGAGGCTGCAAAGGGCATGCCAAAGGAAGTGTTTCTGCTGTGCCAAGACTCGTGCTGCGCACAGCTTTGTGGTTGGAGTGAGAACAGGTTCCTTCGTGTTTTCTGCGAAACGCTTTTAGCAGCCGTTGGTGCTAGTAGGGAGTCAGGGGATGGATGAAGCGGAGAGCCCCGTTTGGAGTGAGGCTGCAAAGGGCATGCCAAAGGAAGTGTTCTGCTGTGCCAAGACTCGTGCTGCGCACATGCTTTGTGGTTGGAGTGAGAAACAGGTTCCTTGGTGTTTTCTGCGAAACACTTTAGCAGGCCGTTGGTGCTAGTGTGGAATCAGGGATGGATGAAGCGGAGAGCCCCGTTTGGAGTGAGGCTGCAAAGGGCATGCCAAGGGAAGGGTTCTGCTGTGCCAAGACTCGTGCTGCGCACTGCTTTGTGGTTGGAGTGAGAAGCAGGTTCCTTGGTGTTTTCTGCGAAACGCTTTAGCAGGCCGTTGGTGCTAGTATGGAGTCAGGGGATGGATGAAGCGGAGAGCCCCGTTTGGAGTGAGGCTGCAAAGGGCATGCCAAAGGAAGTGTTCTGCTGTGCCAAGACTCGTGCTGCGCACGCTTGTGTTGGAGTGAGAAACAGGTTTGTTGGTGTTTTCTGCGAAACGCTTTAGCAGGCCGTTGGTGCTAGTATGGAGTCAGGGGCTGGATGAAGCGGAGAGCCCCGTTTGGAGTGAGGCTGCAAAGGGCATGCCAAGGGAAGTGTTCTGCTGTGCCAAGACTCGTGCTGCGCACAGAGCTTTGTGGTTGGAGTGAGAAACAGGTTCCTTGGTGTTTTCTGCGAAACGCTTTAGCAGCCCGTTGGTCCTAGTGTGGAGTCAGGGGATGGATGAAGCGGAGAGCCCTGTTTGGAGTGAGGCTGCAAAGGGCATGCCAAAGGAAGTATTCTGCTGTGCCAAGACTCATGCTGCGTACGCTTGTGGTTGGAGTGAGAAACAGGTTCCTTGGTGTTTTTCTGCGAGAACGCTTTAGCAGGCCGTTGGTGCTAGTATGGAGTCAGGGGATGGATGAAGCGGAGAGCCCCCGTTTGGAGTGAGGCTGCAAAGGGCATGCCAAAGGAAGTGTTCTGCTGTGCCAAGACTCGTGCTGCGCACGCTTTGTGGTTGGAGTGAGAAACAGGTTCCTTGGTGTTTTCTGCGAAACGCTTTAGCAGGCCGTTGGTGCTAGTATGGAGTCAGGGGATGGATGAAGCGGAGAGCCCCGTTTGGAGTGGAGGCTGCAAAGGGCATGCCAAAGGAAGTGTTCTGCTGTGCCAAGACTCGTGCTGCGCACGTGCTTTGTGGTTGAGTGAGAAACAGGTTCCTTGGTGTTTCTGCGAAACACTTTAGCAGGGGCCGTTGGTGCTAGTGTGGAATCAGGGGATGGATGAAGCGGAGAGCCCCGTTTGGAGTGAGGCTGCAAAGGGCATGCCAAGGGAAGTGTTCTGCTGTGCCAAGACTCGTGCTGCGCACGCTTTGTGGTTGGAGTGAGAAACAGGTTCCTTGGTGTTTTTCTGCGAAACACTTTAGCAGGCCGTTGGTGCTAGTGTGGAATCAGGGGATGGATGAAGCGGAGAGCCCCGTTTGGAGTGAGGCGCAAAGGGCATGCCAAGGGAAGTGTTCTGCTGTGCCAAGACTCGTGCTGCGCACTTGCTTTGTGGTTGGAGTGAGAAGCAGGTTCCTTGGTGTTTTCTGCGAATACGCTTTAGCAGGCCGTTGGTGCGAGTATGAGTCAGGGGATGGATGAAGCGGAGAGCCCCGTTTGGAGTGAGGCTGCAAAGGGCATGCCAAAGGAAGTGTTCTGCTGTGCCAAGACTCGTGCTGCGCACCGCTTTGTGGTTGGAGTGAGAAACAGGTTTGTTGGTGTTTTCTGCGAAACGCTTTAGCAGGTCGTTGGTGCTAGTATGGAATCAGGGGATGGATGAAGCGGAGAGCCCCGTTTTGGAGTGAGGCTGCAAAGGGCATGCCAAGGGAAGTGTTCTGCTGTGCCAGACTCGTGCTGCGCACCAGCTTTGTGGTTGGAGTGAGAAACAGGTTTGTTGGTGTTTTCTGCGAAACGCTTTAGCAGCCCGTTGGTTCTAGTATGGAGTCAGGGGATGGATGAAGCGGAGAGCCCCGTTTGGAGTGAGGCTGCAAAGGGCATGCCAAGGGAAGTGTTCTGCTTGCCAAGACTCGTGCTGCGCACGCTTTGTGGTTGGAGTGAGAAACAGGTTCCTTGGTGTTTCTACGAACGCTTTAGCAGCGCCGTTGGTCCTAGTGTGGAGTCAGGGGGATGGATGAAGCGGAGAGCCTGTTTGGAGTGAGGCTGCAAAGGGCATGCAAAGGAAGTATTCTGCTGTGCCAAGACTCGTGCTGCGCACATGCTTTGTGGTTGGAGTGAGAAACAGGTTCCTTGGTGTTTTCTACGAAACGCTTTAGCAGGCCCGTTGGTCCTAGTGTGGAGTCAGGGGATGGATGAAGCGGAGAGCCCTGTTTGGAGTGAGGCTGCAAAGGGCATGCCAAAGGAAGTATTCTGCTGTGCCAAGACTCGTGCTGCGCACTAGGCTTTGTGGGTTGGAGTGAGAAACAGGTTCCTTGGTGTTTTCTACGAAACGCTTTAGCAGGCCGTTGGTCCAGGTGTGGAGTCAGGGGATGGATGAAGCGGAGAGCCCCGTTTGGAGTGAGGCTGCAAAGGGCATGCCAAGGGAAGTGTTCTGCGTGTGCCAAGACTCGTGCTGCGCACTGCTTTGTGGTTGGAGTGAGAAACAGGTTCCTTGGTGTTTTCTGCGAAACGCTTTAGCAGGCCGTTGGTGCTAGTAGGGAGTCAGGGGATGGATGAAGCGGAGAGCCCCGTTTGGAGTGAGGCTGCAAAGGGCATGCCAAGGGAAGTGTTCTGCTGTGCCAAGACTCGTGCTGCGCACGCTTTGTGGTTGGAGTGAGAAACAGGTTTGTTGGTGTTTTCTGCGAAACGCTTTAGCAGCCCGTTGGTGCTAGTATGGAGTCAGGGGATGGATGAAGCGGAGAGCCCCTTTTGGAGTGAGGCTGCAAAGGGCATGCCAAGGAAGTGTTCTGCTGTGGCCAAGACTCGTGCTGCGCACGAGGCTTTGTGTTGGAGTGAGAAACAGGTTCCTTGGTGTTTTCTGCGAAACGCTTTAGCAGGCCCGTTGGTCCTAGTGTGGAGTCAGGGGATGGATGAAGCGGAGAGCCCCGTTTGGAGTGAGGCTGCAAAGGGCAGATGCCAAAGGAAGTGTTCTGCTGTGCCAAGGCTCGTGCTGCGCACTGCTTTGTGCTTGGAGTGAGAAACAGGTTCCTTGGTGTTTTCTGCGAAACGCTTTAGCAGCCCGTGGTGCTAGTATGGAGTCAGGGGATGGATGAAGCGGAGAGCCCCGTTTGGAGTGAGGCTGCAAAGGGCATGCAAAGGAAGTGTTCTGCTGTGCCAAGACTCGTGCTGCGCACGCTTTGGTGGTTGGAGTGAGAAACAGGTTTGTTGTGTTTTCTGCGAATCGCTTTAAGCAGGCCCGTTGGTGCTAGTATGGAGTCAGGGGATGGATGAAGCGGAGAGCCCCGTTTGGAGTGAGGCTGCAAAGGGCATGCCAAAGGAAGTGTTCTGCTGTGCCAAGACTCGTGCTGCGCACGGCTTTGTGGTTGAGTGAGAAACAGGTTCCTTGGTGTTTTTTCTGCGAAACGCTTAGCAGGCCGTTGGTGCTAGTAATGGAATCAGGGATGGATGAAGCGGAGAGCCCCGTTTGGAGTGAGGCTGCAAAGGGCATGCCAAGGGAAGTGTTCTGCTGTGCCAAGACTCGTGCTGCGCACGGGCTTTGTGCTTGGAGTGAGAAACAGGTTCCTTGGTGTTTTCTGCGAAACGCTTTAGCAGCCGTTGGTGCTAGTATGGAGTCAGGGGATGGATGAAGCGGAGAGCCCCGTTTGGAGTGAGGCTGCAAAGGGCATGCCAAAGGAAGTGTTCTGCTGTTGCCAAGACTCATGCTGGCGCACGGCTTTGGTGGTTGGAGTGAGAAACAGGTTCCTTGGTGTTTCTGCGAAACGCTTTAGCAGCCCGTTGGTCCTAGTGTGGAGTCAGGGGATGGATGAAGCGGAGAGCCCCGTTTGGAGTGAGGCTGCAAAGGGCATGCAAGGGAAGTATTCTGCTGTGCCAAGACTCGTGCTGCGCACGAGCTTTGTGCTTGGAGTGAGAAACAGGTTCCTTGGGTGTTTTCTGCGAAACGCTTAGCAGGGCCGTTGGTGCTAGTATGGAGTCAGGGGATGGATGAAGCGGAGAGCCCCGTTGGAGTGAGGCTGCAAAGGGCATGCCAAAGGAAGTGTTCTGCTGTGCCAAGACTCGTGCTGCGCACAGAGCTTTGTGGTTGGGAGTGAGAAACAGGTTCCTTGGTGTTTTTTCTGCGAAACGCTTTAGCAGCCCGTTGGTGCTAGTATGGAGTCAGGGGATGGATGAAGCGGAGAGCCCCGTTTGGAGTGAGGCTGCAAAGGGCATGCCAAAGGAAGTGTTCTGCTGTGCCAAGACTCGTGCTGCGCACGTCTTTGTGGTTGGAGTGAGAAACAGGTTCCTTGGTGTTTTCTGCGAAACGCTTTAGCAGCCCGTTGGTCCTAGTTGTGAGTCAGGGGGATGGATGAAGCGGAGAGCCCTGTTTGGAGTGAGGCTGCAAAGGGCATGCCAAAGGAAGTATCTGCTGTGGCCAAGACTCATGCTGCGCACGCTTTGTGCTTGGAGTGAGAAACAGGTTTGTTGGTGTTTTCTGCGAAACGCTTTAGCAGCCCGTTGGTGCTAGTATGGAGTCAGGGGATGGATGAAGCGGAGAGCCCCGTTTGGAGTGAGGCTGCAAAGGGCATGCCAAAGGAAGTGTTCTGCTGTGCCAAGACTCGTGCTGCGCACTGCTTTGTGCTTGGAGTGAGAAACAGGTTCCTTGGTGTTTTCTGCGAAACGCTTTAAGCAGGCCGTTGGTGCTAGTATGGAGTCAGGGGATGGATGAAGCGGGAGAGCCCCGTTTGGAGTGAGGGCTGCAAAGGGCATGCCAAAGGAAGTGTTCTGCTGTGCCAAGACTCGTGCTGCGTACGCTTTGTGGTTGCAGTGAGAAACAGGTTCCTTGGTGTTTTCTGCGAAACGCTTTAGCAGGCCGTTGGTGCTAGTATGGAGTCAGGGGATGGATGAAGCGGAGAGCCCCGTTTGGAGTGAGGCTGCAAAGGGCATGCCAAAGGAAGTGTTCTGCTGTGCCAAGACTCGTGCTGCGCACAGCTTTGTGGTTGGAGTGAGAAACAGGTTCCTTGTGTTTTCTGCGAAAACGCTTAGCAGGCCGTTGGTGCTAGTATGGAGTCAGGGGATGGATGAAGCGGAGAGCCCCGTTTTGGAGTGAGGCTGCAAAGGGCATGCCAAAGGAAGTGTTCTGCTGTGCCAAGACTCGTGCTGCGCACGAAGCTTTGTGGTTGGAGTGAGAAACAGGTTTCCTTGGTGTTTTCTGCGAAACACTTTAGCAGGCCGTTGGTGCTAGTGTGGAATCAGGGGATGGATGAAGCGGAGAGCCCCGTTTGGAGTGAGGCTGCAAAGGGCATGCCAAAGGAAGTGTTCTGCTGTGGCCAAGACTCGTGCTGCGCACGCTTTGTGGTTGGAGTGAGAAACAGGTTTGTTGGTGTTTTCTGCGAAACGCTTTAGCAGGCCGTTGGTGCTAGTATGGAGTCAGGGGCTGGATGAAGCGGGAGAGCCCCGTTTGGGAGTGAGGCCTGCAAAGGGCATGCCAAAGGAAGTGTTCTGCTGTGCCAAGACTCGTGCTGCGTACGCTTTGTGGTTGGAGTGAGAAACAGGTTCCTTGGTGTTTTCTGCGAAAACGCTTTAGCAGGCCGTTGGTGCTAGTATGGAGTCAGGGGATGGATGAAGCGGAGAGCCCGTTTGGAGTGAGGCTGCAAAGGGCATGCCAAAGGAAGTGTTCTGCTGTGCCAAGACTCGTGCTGCGCACGCTTTGTGCTTTGGTGGAGTGAGAACAGGTTCCTTGGTGTTTTCTGCGAAACGCTTTAGCAGGCCGTTGGTGCTGAGTGTGGAATCAGGGGATGGATGAAGCGGAGAGCCCCGTTTGGAGTGAGGCTGCAAAGGGCATGCAAGGGAAGTGTTCTGCTGTGCCAAGACTCGTGCTGCGCACTGCTTTGTGCTTGGAGTGAGAAACAGGTTTGTTGGTGTTTTCTGCGAAACGCTTTAGCAGCCCGTTGGTGCTAGTATGGAGTCAGGGGATGGATGAAGCGGAGAGCCCCGTTTGGAGTGAGGCTGCAAAGGGCATGCCAAAGGAAGTGTTCTGCTGTGGCCAAGACTCGTGCTGCGCACGAGCTTTGTGGTTGGAGTGAGAAACAGTTCCTTGTGTTTTCTGCGAAACGCTTTAGCAGCCCGTTGGTCCTAGTGTGGAGTCAGGGATGGATGAAGCGGAGAGCCCGTTTGGAGTGAGGCTGCAAAGGGCATGCCAAAGGAAGTGTTCTGCTGTGGCCAAGACTCGTGCTGCGCACGGGCTTTGTGCTTGGGAGTGAGAAACAGTTTCCTTGGTGTTTTCTGCGAAACGCTTTAGCAGCCCGTTGGTGCTAGTATGGAGTCAGGGATGGATGAAGCGGAGAGCCCCGTTTGGAGTGAGGCCTGCAAAGGGCATGCCAAAGGAAGTGTTCTGCTGTGCCAAGACGTCATGCTGCGCACGCTTTGTGCTTGGAGTGAGAAACAGGTTCCTTGGTGTTTTCTGCGAAACACTTTAGCAGGCCGTTGTGCTAGTGTGGAATCAGGGGATGGATGAAGCGGAGAGCCCCGTTTGGAGTGAGGCTGCAAAGGGCATGCCAAGGGAAGTGTTCTGCTGTGCCAAGACTCGTGCTTGCGCACGCTTTGTGGTTGGAGTGAGAAACAGGTTCCTTGGTGTTTTCTGCGAAACGCTTTAGCAGGCCGTTGGTGCTAGTATGGAGTCAGGGGATGGATGAAGCGGAGAGCCCCGTTTGGAGTGAGGCTGCAAAGGGCATGCCAAAGGAAGTGTTCTGCTGTGCCAAGACTCGTGCTGCGCACAGCTTTGTGGTTGGAGTGAGAAACAGGTTTGTTGGTGTTTTCTGCGAAACGCTTTAGCAGGTCGTTGGTGCTAGTATGAATCAGGGGATGGATGAAGCGGAGAGCCCGTTTGGAGTGAGGCTGCAAAGGGCATGCCAAGGGAAGTGTTCTGCTGTGCCAAGACTCGTGCTGCGCGACAGGCTTTGTGGTTGGAGTGAGAAACAGGTTCCTTGGTGTTTTCTGCGAAACGCTTTAGCAGGCCGTTGGTGCTAGTATGGAGTCAGGGGATGAATGAAGCGGAGAGCCCCGTTTGGAGTGAGGCTGCAAAGGGCATGCCAAAGGAAGTGTTCTGCTGTGCCAAGACTCGTGCTGAGCACGCTTTGTGGTTGGAGTGAGAAACAGGTTCCTTGGTGTTTTCTGCGAAACGCTTTAGCAGCCCGTGGTGCTAGTATGGAGTCAGGGATGGATGAAGCGGAGAGCCCGTTTGGAGTGAGGCTGCAAAGGGCATGCCAAAGGAAGTGTTCTGCTGTGCCAAGACTCGTGCTGCGCACTAAGGACTTTTGTGGTTGGAGTGAGAAACAGGTTCCTTGGTGTTTTCTCTGCGAAACGCTTTAGCAGGCCGTTGGTGCTAGTATGGAGTCAGGGGATGGATGAAGCGGAGAGCCCCGTTTGGAGTGAGGCTGCAAAGGGCATGCCAAGGGAAGTGTTCTGCTGTGGCCAAGACTCGTGCTGCGCACGCTTTGTGCTTGGAGTGTGAAACAGGTTCCTTGGTGTTTTCTGCGAAACGCTTAGCAGCCCGTTGGTGCTAGTATGGAGTCAGGGGATGGATGAAGCGGAGAGCCCCGTTTGGAGTGAGGCTGCAAAGGGCATGCCAAAGGAAGTGTTCTGCTGTGCCAAGACTCGTGCTGCGCACAGTAGCTTTGTGGTTGGAGTGAGAACAGGTTCCTTGGTGTTTTCTGCGAAACGCTTTAGCAGCCCGTTGGTCCTAGTGTGGAGTCAGGGGAGTGGATGAAGCGGAGAGCCCCGTTTGGAGTGAGGCTGCAAAGGGCATGCCAAGGGAAGTATTCTGCTGTGCCAAGACTCGTGCTTGCGCACAGCTTTGTGGTTGGAGTGAGAAACAGGTTCCTTGGTGTTTTCTGCGAAAACGCTTTAGCAGGCCGTTGGTGCTAGTATGGAGTCAGGGGATGGGATGAAGCGGAGAGCCCGTTTGGGAGTGAGGCTGCAAAGGGCATGCCAAAGAAGTGTTTCTGCTGTGCCAAGACTCGTGCTGCGCACAGCTTTGTGTTGGAGTGAGAAACAGGTTCCTTGGTGTTTTCTGCGAAACGCGTTAGCAGCCCGTTGGTGCTAGTATGAGTCAGGGGATGGATGAAGCGGAGAGCCCCGTTTGGAGTGAGGGCTGCAAAGGGCATGCCAAAGGAAGTGTTCTGCTGTGCCAAGACTCGTGCTGCGCACAGCTTTGTGGTTGGAGTGAGAAACAGGTTCCTTGGTGTTTTCTGCCGAAACGCTTTAGCAGCCCGTTGGTCCTAGTGTGGAGTCAGGGGATGGATGAAGCGGAGAGCCCCGTTTGGAGTGAGGCTGCAAAGGGCATGCAAAGGAAGTATTCTGCTGTGCCAAGACTCGTGCTGCGCACAGCTTTGTGCTTGGAGTGAGAAACAGGTTTGTTGGTGTTTTCTGCGAAAACGCTTTAGCAGCCCGTTGGTGCTAGTATGGAGTCAGGGGATGGATGAAGCGGAGAGCCCCGTTTGGAGTGAGGCTGCAAAGGGCATGCCAAAGGAAGTGTTCTGCTGTGCCAAGACTCGTGCTGCGCACTAGGCTTTGTGCTTGGAGTGAGAAACAGGTTCCTTGGTGTTTTCTGCGAAACGCTTTAGCAGGCCGTTGGTGCTAGTATGGAGTCAGGGGATGGATGAAGCTGAGAGCCCCGTTTGGAGTGAGGCTGCAAAGGGCATGCCAAAGGAAGTGTTCTGCTGTGCCCAAGACTCGTGCTGCGTACGCTTTGTGGTTGGAGTGAGAAACAGGGTTCCTTGGTGTTTTCTGCGAAACGCTTTAGCAGGCCGTTGGTGCTAGTATGGAGTCAGGGGATGGATGAAGCGGAGAGCCCCGTTTGGAGTGAGGCTGCAAAGGGCAATGCCAAAGGAAGTGTTCTGCTGTGCCAAGACTCGTGCTGCGCACTGCTTTGTGGTTGGAGTGAGAAACAGGTTCCTTGGTGTTTCTGCGAAACGCTTTTAGCAGGCCGTTGGTGCTAGTATGGAGTCAGGGATGGATGAAGCGGAGAGCCCCGTTTGGAGTGAGGCTGCAAAGGGCATGCCAAAGGAAGTGTTCTGCTGGTGCCAAGACTCGTGCTGCGCACGAGAAGGCTTTGTGGTTGGAGTGAGAAACAGGTTCCTTGTGTTTTCTGCGAAACACTTTAGCAGGCCGTTGGTGCTAGTGTGGAATCAGGGGATGGATGAAGCGGAGAGCCCGTTTGGAGTGAGGCTGCAAAGGGCATGCCAAAGGAAGTGTTCTGCTGTGCCAAGACTCGTGCTGCGCACAGGGCTTTGTGGTTGGAGTGAGAAACAGGTTTGTTGGTGTTTTCTGCGAAACGCTTTAGCAGGCCCGTTGGTGCTAGTATGGAGTCAGGGGCTGGATGAAGCGAGAGAGCCCCGTTTGGAGTGAGGCTGCAAAGGGCATGCCAAAGGAAGTGTTCTGCTGTGCCAAGACTCGTGCTGCGTACGCTTTGTGGTTGGAGTGAGAAACAGGTTCCTTGGTGTTTTCTGCGAAACGACTTAGCAGGCCGTGTGCTAGTATGGAGTCAGGGATGGATGAAGCGGAGAGCCCCGTTTGGAGTGAGGCTGCAAAGGGCATGCCAAAGGAAGTGTTCTGCTGTGCCAAGACTCGTGCTGGCGCTACGCTTTGTGGTTGGAGTGAGAAACAGGTTCCTTGGTGTTTTCTGCGAAACGCTTTAGGCAGGCCGTTGGTGCTAGTGGTGGAATCAGGGGATGGATGAAGCGGAGAGCCCCGTTTGGAGTGAGGCTGCAAAGGGCATGCCAAGGGAAGTGTTCTGCTGTGCCAAGACTCGTGCTGCCACAGGCTTTGTGCTTGGAGTGAGATACAGGTTTGTTGGTGTTTTCTGCGAAAACGCTTTAGCAGCCCGTTGGTGCTTAGTATGGAGTCAGGGATGGATGAAGCGGAGAGCCCCGTTTGGAGTGAGGCTGCAAAGGGCATGCCAAAGGAAGTGTTCTGCTGTGCCAAGACTCGTGCTGCGCACAGCTTTGTGGTTGGAGTGAGAAACAGGTTCCTTGGTGTTTTTCTGCGAAACGCTTTAGCAGCCCGTTGGTCCTAGTGTGGAGTCAGGGATGGATGAAGCGGAGAGCCCCGTTTGGAGTGAGGCTGCAAAGGGCATGCCAAAGGAAGTGTTCTGCTGTGCCAAGACTCGTGCTGCGCACGCTTTGTGCTTGGAGTGAGAAACAGTTTCCTTGGTGTTTTCTGCGAAACGCTTTAGCAGCCCGTTGGTGCTAGTATGGAGTCAGGGGATGGATGAAGCGGAGAGCCCCGTTTGGAGTGAGGCTGCAAAGGGCATGCCAAAGGAAGTGTTCTGCTGTGCCAAGACTCATGCTGCGCACGAAGCTTTGTGCTTGGAGTGAGAAACAGGTTCCTTGGTGTTTTCTGCGAAACACTTAGCAGGCCGTTGGTGCTAGTGTGGAATCAGGGGATGGATGAAGCGGAGAGCCCCGTTTGGAGTGAGGCTGCAAAGGGCATGCCAAGGGAAGTGTTCTGCTGTGCCAAGACTCGTGCTGCGCACTACGTTGGCTTTGGTTGGAGTGAGAAACAGGTTCCTTGGTGTTTTCTGCGAACGCTTTAGCAGGCCGTTGGTGCTAGTATGGAGTCAGGGGATGGATGAAGCGGAGAGCCCCGTTTGGAGTGAGGCTGCAAAGGGCATGCCAAAGGAAGTGTTCTGCTGTGCCAAGACTCGTGCTGCGCACTAGCTTTGTGGTTGGAGTGAGAAACAGGTTTTGTTGGTGTTTTCTGCGAAACGCTTTAGCAGGTCGTTGGTGCTAGTATGGAATCAGGGGATGGATGAAGCGGAGAGCCCCGTTTGGAGTGAGGCTAGCAAAGGGCATGCCAAGGGAAGTGTTCTGCTGTGCCAAGACTCGTGCTGCGCACATAGCTTTGTGGTTGGAGTGAGAAACAGGTTCCTTGGTGTTTTCTGCGAAACGCTTTAGCAGGCCGTTGGTGCTAGTATGGAGTCAGGGATGAATGAAGCGGAGAGCCCCGTTTGGAGTGAGGCTGCAAAGGGCATGCCAAAGGAAGTGTTCTGCTGTGCCAAGACTCGTGCTGAGCACTGCTTTGTGGTTGGAGTGAGAAACAGGTTCCTTGGTGTTTTCTTGCAAACGCTTTAGCAGCCCGTTGGTCCTAGTGTGGTCAGGGGATGGATGAAGCGGAGAGCCCCGTTTGGAGTGAGGCTGCAAAGGGCATGCCAAAGGAAGTATTCTGCTGTGCCAAGACTCGTGCTGCGCACACGCTTTGTGGTTGGAGTGAGAAACAGGTTCCTTGGTGTTTTCTGCGAAACGCTTTAGCAGCCCGTTGGTGCTAGTATGAGTCAGGGGCTGGATGAAGCGGAGAGCCCTGTTTGGAGTGAGGCTGCAAAGGGCATGCCAAAGGAAGTATTCTGCTGTGCCAAGACTCGTGCTGCGCACGGCTTTGTGGTTGGAGTGAGAAACAGGTTCCTTGGTGTTTTCTTGCGAAACGCTTTAGCAGGCCATTGGTGCTAGTATGGAGTCAGGGGCTGGATGAAGCGGAGAGCCCCTTTGGAGTGAGGCTGCAAAGGGCATGCCAAAGGAAGTGTTCTGCTGTGCCAAGACTCGTGCTTGCGTACGCTTTGTGGTTGGAGTGAGAAACAGGTTCCTTGTGTTTTCTGCGAAACGCTTTAGCAGGCCCGTTGGTGCTAGTATGGAGTCAGGGGCTGGATGAAGCGGAGAGCCCCGTTTGGAGTGAGGCTGCAAAGGGCATGCCAAGGGAAGTGTTCTGCTGTGCCAAGACTCGTGCTGCGCACGCTTTGTGGTTGGAGTGAGAAACAGGTTTGTTGGTGTTTTCTGCGAAACGCTTTAGCAGCCCGTTGGTGCTAGTATGGAGTCAGGGATGGATGAAGCGGAGAGCCCCGTTGGGATGAGGCTGCAAAAGGGCATGCCAAAGGAAGTGTTCTGCTGTGCCAAGACTCGTGCTGCGCACAGGCTTTGTGCTTGGAGTGAGAAACAGGTTCCTTGGTGTTTTCTGCGAAACGCTTTAGCAGCCCGTTGGTGCTAGTATGGAGTCAGGGGATGGATGAAGCGGAGAGCCCCGTTATGGAGTGAGGCTGCAAAGGGCATGCCAAGGGAAGTGTTCTGGCTGTGCCAAGACTCGTGCTGCGCACGACTTTATGGTTGATGTGAGAAACAGGTTTGGTTAGTGTTTCTGCGAAGCGGCTTAGCAGGCCGTTTGGTGCTAGTGTGGAATCAGGGGATGGATGAAGCGGAGAGCCCCGTTTGGAGTGAGGCTGCAAAGGGCATGCCAAAGGAACCTGTTTTCTCACTCCAACCACAAAGCGTGCGCAGCACGAGTCTTGGCACAGCAGAACACGTTCCTTTGGCATGCCCTTTGCAGCCTCACTCCAAACGGGGCTCTCCGCTTCATCCATCCCCTGATTCCACACTAGCACCAACGGCCTGCTAAAGCGCTTCGCAGAAAACACTAACAAACCTGTTTCTCACATCAACCATAAAGTGTGCGCAGCACGAGTCTTGGCACAGCAGAACACTTCCCTTGGCATGCCCTTTGCAGCCTCACTCCAAACGGGGCTCTCCGCTTCATCCATCCCCTGACTCCATACTAGCACCAACGGGCTGCTAAAGCGTTTCGCAGAAAACACCAAGGAACCTGTTTCTCACTCCAAGCACAAAGCGTGCGCAGCACGAGTCTTGGCACAGCAGAACACTTCCTTTGGCATGCCCTTTGCAGCCTCACTCCAAACGGGGCTCTCCGCTTCATCCATCCCCTGACTCCATACTAGCACCAACGGGCTTGCTAAAGCGTTTCGCAGAAAACACCAACAAACCTGTTTTCTCACTCCAACCACAAAGCGTGCGCAGCACGAGTCTTGGCACAGCAGAACACTTCCCTTGGCATGCCCTTTGCAGCCTCACTCCAAACGGGGCTCTCCGCTTCATCCAGCCCCTGACTCCATACTAGCACCAACGGGCTGCTAAAGCGTTTCGCAGAAAACACCAAGGAACCTGTTTCTCACTCCAACCACAAAGCGTACGCAGCACGAGTCTTGGCACAGCAGAACACTTCCTTTGGCATGCCCTTTGCAGCCTCACTCCAAACGGGGCTCTCCGCTTCATCCAGCCCCTGACTCCATACTAGCACCAATGGCCTGCTAAAGCGTTTCGCAGAAAACACCAAGGAACCTGTTTCTCACTCCAACCACAAAGCGTGCGCAGCACGAGTCTTGGCACAGCAGAATACTTCCTTTGGCATGCCCTTTGCAGCCTCACTCCAAACAGGGCTCTCCGCTTCATCCAGCCCCTGACTCCATACTAGCACCAACGGGCTGCTAAAGCGTTTCGCAGAAAACACCAAGGAACCTGTTTCTCACTCCAACCACAAAGCGTGCGCAGCACGAGTCTTGGCACAGCAGAATACTTCCTTTGGCATGCCCTTTGCAGCCTCACTCCAAACGGGGCTCTCCGCTTCATCCATCCCCTGACTCCACACTAGGACCAACGGGCTGCTAAAGCGTTTCGCAGAAAACACCAAGGAACCTGTTTCTCACTCCAACCACAAAGCGTGCTCAGCACGAGTCTTGGCACAGCAGAACACTTCCTTTGGCATGCCCTTTGCAGCCTCACTCCAAACGGGGCTCTCCGCTTCATTCATCCCCTGACTCCATACTAGCACCAACGGCCTGCTAAAGCGTTTCGCAGAAAACACCAAGGAACCTGTTTCTCACTCCAACCACAAAGCGTGGCGCAGCACGAGTCTTGGCACAGCAGAACACTTCCCTTGGCATGCCCTTTGCAGCCTCACTCCAAACGGGGCTCTCCGCTTCATCCATCCCCTGATTCCATACTAGCACCAACGACCTGCTAAAGCGTTTCGCAGAAAACACCAACAAACCTGTTTCTCACTCCAACCACAAAGCGTGCGCAGCACGAGTCTTGGCACAGCAGAACACTTCCTTTGGCATGCCCTTTGCAGCCTCACTCCAAACGGGGCTCTCCGCTTCATCCATCCCCTGACTCCATACTAGCACCAACGGCCTGCTAAAGCGTTTCGCAGAAAACACCAAGGAACCTGTTTCTCACTCCAACCACAAAGCGTGCGCAGCACGAGTCTTGGCACAGCAGAACACTTCCCTTGGCATGCCCTTTGCAGCCTCACTCCAAACGGGGCTCTCCGCTTCATCCATCCCCTGATTCCACACTAGCACCAACGGCCTGCTAAAGTGTTTCGCAGAAAACACCAAGGAACCTGTTTCTCACTCCAAGCACAAAGCGTGCGCAGCATGAGTCTTGGCACAGCAGAACACTTCCTTTGGCATGCCCTTTGCAGCCTCACTCCAAACGGGGCTCTCCGCTTCATCCATCCCCTGACTCCATACTAGCACCAACGGGCTGCTAAAGCGTTTCGCAGAAAACACCAAGGAAACTGTTTCTCACTCCAAGCACAAAGCGTGCGCAGCACGAGTCTTGGCACAGCAGAACACTTCCTTTGGCATGCCCTTTGCAGCCTCACTCCAAACGGGGCTCTCCGCTTCATCCATCCCCTGACTCCACACTAGGACCAACGGGCTGCTAAAGCGTTTCGCAGAAAACACCAAGGAACCTGTTTCTCACTCCAACCACAAAGCGTGCGCAGCACGAGTCTTGGCACAGCAGAACACTTCCTTTGGCATGCCCTTTGCAGCCTCACTCCAAACGGGGCTCTCCGCTTCATCCATCCCCTGACTCCATACTAGCACCAACGGGCTGCTAAAGCGTTTCGCAGAAAACACCAACAAACCTGTATCTCACTCCAAGCACAAAGCGTGCGCAGCACGAGTCTTGGCACAGCAGAACACTTCCCTTGGCATGCCCTTTGCAGCCTCACTCCAAACGGGGCTCTCCGCTTCATCCATCCCCTGATTCCACACTAGCACCAACGGCCTGCTAAAGCGTTTCGCAGAAAACACCAAGGAACCTGTTTCTCACTCCAACCACAAAGCGTGCGCAGCACGAGTCTTGGCACAGCAGAACACTTCCTTTGGCATGCCCTTTGCAGCCTCACTCCAAACGGGGCTCTCCGCTTCATCCATCCCCTGACTCCATACTAGCACCAACGGCCTGCTAAAGCGTTTCGCAGAAAACACCAAGGAACCTGTTTCTCACTCCAACCACAAAGCGTACGCAGCACGAGTCTTGGCACAGCAGAACACTTCCTTTGGCATGCCCTTTGCAGCCTCACTCCAAACGGGGCTCTCCGCTTCATCCAGCCCCTGACTCCATACTAGCACCAACGGCCTGCTAAAGCGTTTCGCAGAAAACACCAACAAACCTGTTTCTCACTCCAACCACAAAGCGTGCGCAGCACGAGTCTTGGCACAGCAGAACACTTCCTTTGGCATGCCCTTTGCAGCCTCACTCCAAACGGGGCTCTCCGCTTCATCCATCCCCTGATTCCACACTAGCACCAACGGCCTGCTAAAGTGTTTCGCAGAAAACACCAAGGAACCTGTTTCTCACTCCAACCACAAAGCGTGCGCAGCACGAGTCTTGGCACAGCAGAACACTTCCTTTGGCATGCCCTTTGCAGCCTCACTCCAAACGGGGCTCTCCGCTTCATCCATCCCCTGACTCCATACTAGCACCAACGGCCTGCTAAAGCGTTTCGCAGAAAACACCAAGGAACCTGTTTCTCACTCCAACCACAAAGCGTGCGCAGCACGAGTCTTGGCACAGCAGAACACTTCCTTTGGCATGCCCTTTGCAGCCTCACTCCAAACGGGGCTCTCCGCTTCATCCATCCCCTGACTCCATACTAGCACCAACGGCCTGCTAAAGCGTTTCGCAGAAAACACCAAGGAACCTGTTTCTCACTCCAACCACAAAGCGTACGCAGCACGAGTCTTGGCACAGCAGAACACTTCCTTTGGCATGCCCTTTGCAGCCTCACTCCAAACGGGGCTCTCCGCTTCATCCATCCCCTGACTCCATACTAGCACCAACGGCCTGCTAAAGCGTTTCGCAGAAAACACCAAGGAACCTGTTTCTCACTCCAAGCACAAAGCGTGCGCAGCACGAGTCTTGGCACAGCAGAACACTTCCTTTGGCATGCCCTTTGCAGCCTCACTCCAAACGGGGCTCTCCGCTTCATCCATCCCCTGACTCCATACTAGCACCAACGGGCTGCTAAAGCGTTTCGCAGAAAACACCAACAAACCTGTTTCTCACTCCAAGCACAAAGCGTGCGCAGCACGAGTCTTGGCACAGCAGAATACTTCCTTTGGCATGCCCTTTGCAGCCTCACTCCAAACGGGGCTCTCCGCTTCATCCATCCCCTGACTCCACACTAGGACCAACGGGCTGCTAAAGCGTTTCGCAGAAAACACCAAGGAACCTGTTTCTCACTCCAACCACAAAGCGTGCGCAGCACGAGTCTTGGCACAGCAGAACACTTCCTTTGGCATGCCCTTTGCAGCCTCACTCCAAACGGGGCTCTCCGCTTCATCCATCCCCTGACTCCATACTAGCACCAACGGGCTGCTAAAGCGTTTCGCAGAAAACACCAAGGAACCTGTTTCTCACTCCAACCACAAAGCGTGCGCAGCACGAGTCTTGGCACAGCAGAACACTTCCTTTGGCATGCCCTTTGCAGCCTCACTCCAAACGGGGCTCTCCGCTTCATCCATCCCCTGACTCCATACTAGCACCAACGGCCTGCTAAAGCGTTTCGCAGAAAACACCAAGGAACCTGTTTCTCACTCCAACCACAAAGCGTGCGCAGCACGAGTCTTGGCACAGCAGAATACTTCCCTTGGCATGCCCTTTGCAGCCTCACTCCAAACGGGGCTCTCCGCTTCATCCATCCCCTGACTCCACACTAGGACCAACGGGCTGCTAAAGCGTTTCGCAGAAAACACCAAGGAACCTGTTTCTCACTCCAACCACAAAGCGTGCGCAGCACGAGTCTTGGCACAGCAGAACACTTCCTTTGGCATGCCCTTTGCAGCCTCACTCCAAACGGGGCTCTCCGCTTCATCCATCCCCTGACTCCATACTAGCACCAACGGGCTGCTAAAGCGTTTCGCAGAAAACACCAAGGAACCTGTTTCTCACTCCAAGCACAAAGCGTGCGCAGCACGAGTCTTGGCACAGCAGAACACTTCCCTTGGCATGCCCTTTGCAGCCTCACTCCAAACGGGGCTCTCCGCTTCATCCATCCCCTGACTCCATACTAGCACCAACGGCCTGCTAAAGCGTTTCGCAGAAAACACCAAGGAACCTGTTTCTCACTCCAACCACAAAGCGTGCGCAGCACGAGTCTTGGCACAGCAGAACACTTCCTTTGGCATGCCCTTTGCAGCCTCACTCCAAACGGGGCTCTCCGCTTCATCCATCCCCTGACTCCATACTAGCACCAACGGGCTGCTAAAGCGTTTCGCAGAAAACACCAAGGAACCTGTTTCTCACTCCAACCACAAAGCGTGCTCAGCACGAGTCTTGGCACAGCAGAACACTTCCTTTGGCATGCCCTTTGCAGCCTCACTCCAAACGGGGCTCTCCGCTTCATTCATCCCCTGACTCCATACTAGCACCAACGGCCTGCTAAAGCGTTTCGCAGAAAACACCAAGGAACCTGTTTCTCACTCCAACCACAAAGCGTGCGCAGCACGAGTCTTGGCACAGCAGAACACTTCCCTTGGCATGCCCTTTGCAGCCTCACTCCAAACGGGGCTCTCCGCTTCATCCATCCCCTGATTCCATACTAGCACCAACGACCTGCTAAAGCGTTTCGCAGAAAACACCAACAAACCTGTTTCTCACTCCAACCACAAAGCGTGCGCAGCACGAGTCTTGGCACAGCAGAACACTTCCTTTGGCATGCCCTTTGCAGCCTCACTCCAAACGGGGCTCTCCGCTTCATCCATCCCCTGACTCCATACTAGCACCAACGGCCTGCTAAAGCGTTTCGCAGAAAACACCAAGGAACCTGTTTCTCACTCCAACCACAAAGCGTGCGCAGCACGAGTCTTGGCACAGCAGAACACTTCCCTTGGCATGCCCTTTGCAGCCTCACTCCAAACGGGGCTCTCCGCTTCATCCATCCCCTGATTCCACACTAGCACCAACGGCCTGCTAAAGTGTTTCGCAGAAAACACCAAGGAACCTGTTTCTCACTCCAAGCACAAAGCGTGCGCAGCATGAGTCTTGGCACAGCAGAACACTTCCTTTGGCATGCCCTTTGCAGCCTCACTCCAAACGGGGCTCTCCGCTTCATCCATCCCCTGACTCCATACTAGCACCAACGGGCTGCTAAAGCGTTTCGCAGAAAACACCAAGGAAACTGTTTCTCACTCCAAGCACAAAGCGTGCGCAGCACGAGTCTTGGCACAGCAGAACACTTCCTTTGGCATGCCCTTTGCAGCCTCACTCCAAACGGGGCTCTCCGCTTCATCCATCCCCTGACTCCACACTAGGACCAACGGGCTGCTAAAGCGTTTCGCAGAAAACACCAAGGAACCTGTTTCTCACTCCAACCACAAAGCGTGCGCAGCACGAGTCTTGGCACAGCAGAACACTTCCTTTGGCATGCCCTTTGCAGCCTCACTCCAAACGGGGCTCTCCGCTTCATCCATCCCCTGACTCCATACTAGCACCAACGGGCTGCTAAAGCGTTTCGCAGAAAACACCAACAAACCTGTTTCTCACTCCAAGCACAAAGCGTGCGCAGCACGAGTCTTGGCACAGCAGAACACTTCCCTTGGCATGCCCTTTGCAGCCTCACTCCAAACGGGGCTCTCCGCTTCATCCATCCCCTGATTCCACACTAGCACCAACGGCCTGCTAAAGCGTTTCGCAGAAAACACCAAGGAACCTGTTTCTCACTCCAACCACAAAGCGTGCGCAGCACGAGTCTTGGCACAGCAGAACACTTCCTTTGGCATGCCCTTTGCAGCCTCACTCCAAACGGGGCTCTCCGCTTCATCCATCCCCTGACTCCATACTAGCACCAACGGCCTGCTAAAGCGTTTCGCAGAAAACACCAAGGAACCTGTTTCTCACTCCAACCACAAAGCGTACGCAGCACGAGTCTTGGCACAGCAGAACACTTCCTTTGGCATGCCCTTTGCAGCCTCACTCCAAACGGGGCTCTCCGCTTCATCCAGCCCCTGACTCCATACTAGCACCAACGGCCTGCTAAAGCGTTTCGCAGAAAACACCAACAAACCTGTTTCTCACTCCAACCACAAAGCGTGCGCAGCACGAGTCTTGGCACAGCAGAACACTTCCTTTGGCATGCCCTTTGCAGCCTCACTCCAAACGGGGCTCTCCGCTTCATCCATCCCCTGATTCCACACTAGCACCAACGGCCTGCTAAAGTGTTTCGCAGAAAACACCAAGGAACCTGTTTCTCACTCCAACCACAAAGCGTGCGCAGCACGAGTCTTGGCACAGCAGAACACTTCCTTTGGCATGCCCTTTGCAGCCTCACTCCAAACGGGGCTCTCCGCTTCATCCATCCCCTGACTCCATACTAGCACCAACGGCCTGCTAAAGCGTTTCGCAGAAAACACCAAGGAACCTGTTTCTCACTCCAACCACAAAGCGTGCGCAGCACGAGTCTTGGCACAGCAGAACACTTCCTTTGGCATGCCCTTTGCAGCCTCACTCCAAACGGGGCTCTCCGCTTCATCCATCCCCTGACTCCATACTAGCACCAACGGCCTGCTAAAGCGTTTCGCAGAAAACACCAAGGAACCTGTTTCTCACTGCAACCACAAAGCGTACGCAGCACGAGTCTTGGCACAGCAGAACACTTCCTTTGGCATGCCCTTTGCAGCCTCACTCCAAACGGGGCTCTCCGCTTCATCCATCCCCTGACTCCATACTAGCACCAACGGCCTGCTAAAGCGTTTCGCAGAAAACACCAAGGAACCTGTTTCTCACTCCAAGCACAAAGCGTGCGCAGCACGAGTCTTGGCACAGCAGAACACTTCCTTTGGCATGCCCTTTGCAGCCTCACTCCAAACGGGGCTCTCCGCTTCATCCATCCCCTGACTCCATACTAGCACCAACGGGCTGCTAAAGCGTTTCGCAGAAAACACCAACAAACCTGTTTCTCACTCCAAGCACAAAGCGTGCGCAGCATGAGTCTTGGCACAGCAGAATACTTCCTTTGGCATGCCCTTTGCAGCCTCACTCCAAACAGGGCTCTCCGCTTCATCCATCCCCTGACTCCACACTAGGACCAACGGGCTGCTAAAGCGTTTCGCAGAAAACACCAAGGAACCTGTTTCTCACTCCAACCACAAAGCGTGCGCAGCACGAGTCTTGGCACAGCAGAACACTTCCTTTGGCATGCCCTTTGCAGCCTCACTCCAAACGGGGCTCTCCGCTTCATCCATCCCCTGACTCCATACTAGCACCAACGGGCTGCTAAAGCGTTTCGCAGAAAACACCAAGGAACCTGTTTCTCACTCCAACCACAAAGCGTGCGCAGCACGAGTCTTGGCACAGCAGAACACTTCCTTTGGCATGCCCTTTGCAGCCTCACTCCAAACGGGGCTCTCCGCTTCATCCATCCCCTGACTCCATACTAGCACCAACGGCCTGCTAAAGCGTTTCGCAGAAAACACCAAGGAACCTGTTTCTCACTCCAAGCACAAAGCGTGCGCAGCACGAGTCTTGGCACAGCAGAATACTTCCCTTGGCATGCCCTTTGCAGCCTCACTCCAAACGGGGCTCTCCGCTTCATCCATCCCCTGACTCCACACTAGGACCAACGGGCTGCTAAAGCGTTTCGCAGAAAACACCAAGGAACCTGTTTCTCACTCCAACCACAAAGCGTGCGCAGCATGAGTCTTGGCACAGCAGAACACTTCCTTTGGC
Source organism: Tinamus guttatus (assembly GCF_059628265.1). Taxonomy (NCBI): domain Eukaryota; kingdom Metazoa; phylum Chordata; class Aves; order Tinamiformes; family Tinamidae; genus Tinamus; species Tinamus guttatus. Next base: position 47,847 of record NW_028288694.1, on the reverse strand, counting down.
ATGCCCTTTGCAGCCTCACTCCAAACGGGGCTCTCCGCTTCATCCATCCCCTGACTCCATACTAGCACCAACGGGCTGCTAAAGCGTTTCGCAGAAAACACCAAGGAACCTGTTTCTCACTCCAAGCACAAAGCGTGCGCAGCACGAGTCTTGGCACAGCAGAACACTTCCCTTGGCATGCCCTTTGCAGCCTCACTCCAAACGGGGCTCTCCGCTTCATCCATCCCCTGATTCCATACTAGCACCAACGGCCTGCTAAAGCGTTTCGCAGAAAACACCAAGGAACCTGTTTCTCACTCCAACCACAAAGCGTGCGCAGCACGAGTCTTGGCACAGCAGAACACTTCCTTTGGCATGCCCTTTGCAGCCTCACTCCAAACGGGGCTCTCCGCTTCATCCATCCCCTGACTCCATACTAGCACCAACGGGCTGCTAAAGCGTTTCGCAGAAAACACCAACAAACCTGTTTCTCACTCCAACCACAAAGCGTGCGCAGCACGAGTCTTGGCACAGCAGAACACTTCCTTTGGCATGCCCTTTGCAGCCTCACTCCAAACGGGGCTCTCCGCTTCATCCATCCCCTGACTCCATACTAGCACCAACGGGCTGCTAAAGCGTTTCGCAGAAAACACCAAGGAACCTGTTTCTCACTCCAAGCACAAAGCGTGCGCAGCACGAGCCTTGGCACAGCAGAACACTTCCTTTGGCATGCCCTTTGCAGCCTCACTCCAAACGGGGCTCTCCGCTTCATCCATCCCCTGACTCCACACTAGGACCAACGGGCTGCTAAAGCGTTTCGCAGAAAACACCAAGGAACCTGTTTCTCACTCCAACCACAAAGCGTGCGCAGCACGAGTCTTGGCACAGCAGAACACTTCCTTTGGCATGCCCTTTGCAGCCTCACTCCAAAAGGGGCTCTCCGCTTCATCCATCCCCTGACTCCATACTAGCACCAACGGGCTGCTAAAGCGTTTCGCAGAAAACACCAACAAACCTGTTTCTCACTCCAACCACAAAGCGTGCGCAGCACGAGTCTTGGCACAGCAGAACACTTCCCTTGGCATGCCCTTTGCAGCCTCACTCCAAACGGGGCTCTCCGCTTCATCCATCCCCTGACTCCATACTAGCACCAACGGCCTGCTAAAGCGTTTCGCAGAAAACACCAAGGAACCTGTTTCTCACTCCAACCACAAAGCGTGCGCAGCACGAGTCTTGGCACAGCAGAACACTTCCCTTGGCATGCCCTTTGCAGCCTCACTCCAAACGGGGCTCTCCGCTTCATCCATCCCCTGACTCCACACCTGGACCAACGGCCTGCTAAAGCGTTTCGTAGAAAACACCAAGGAACCTGTTTCTCACTCCAACCACAAAGCGTGCGCAGCACGAGTCTTGGCACAGCAGAATACTTCCTTTGGCATGCCCTTTGCAGCCTCACTCCAAACAGGGCTCTCCGCTTCATCCATCCCCTGACTCCACACTAGGACCAACGGGCTGCTAAAGCGTTTCGTAGAAAACACCAAGGAACCTGTTTCTCACTCCAACCACAAAGCGTGCGCAGCACGAGTCTTGGCACAGCAGAATACTTCCTTTGGCATGCCCTTTGCAGCCTCACTCCAAACAGGGCTCTCCGCTTCATCCATCCCCTGACTCCACACTAGGACCAACGGGCTGCTAAAGCGTTTCGTAGAAAACACCAAGGAACCTGTTTCTCACTCCAACCACAAAGCGTGCGCAGCACGAGTCTTGGCACAGCAGAACACTTCCCTTGGCATGCCCTTTGCAGCCTCACTCCAAACGGGGCTCTCCGCTTCATCCATCCCCTGACTCCATACTAGAACCAACGGGCTGCTAAAGCGTTTCGCAGAAAACACCAACAAACCTGTTTCTCACTCCAACCACAAAGCGTGCGCAGCACGAGTCTTGGCACAGCAGAACACTTCCCTTGGCATGCCCTTTGCAGCCTCACTCCAAACGGGGCTCTCCGCTTCATCCATCCCCTGATTCCATACTAGCACCAACGACCTGCTAAAGCGTTTCGCAGAAAACACCAACAAACCTGTTTCTCACTCCAACCACAAAGCGTGCGCAGCACGAGTCTTGGCACAGCAGAACACTTCCTTTGGCATGCCCTTTGCAGCCTCACTCCAAACGGGGCTCTCCGCTTCATCCATCCCCTGACTCCATACTAGCACCAACGGCCTGCTAAAGCGTTTCGCAGAAAACACCAAGGAACCTGCTTCTCACTCCAACCACAAAGCGTGCGCAGCACGAGTCTTGGCACAGCAGAACACTTCCCTTGGCATGCCCTTTGCAGCCTCACTCCAAACGGGGCTCTCCGCTTCATCCATCCCCTGATTCCACACTAGCACCAACGGCCTGCTAAAGTGTTTCGCAGAAAACACCAAGGAACCTGTTTCTCACTCCAACCACAAAGCGTGCGCAGCACGAGTCTTGGCACAGCAGAACACTTCCCTTGGCATGCCCTTTGCAGCCTCACTCCAAACGGGGCTCTCCGCTTCATCCATCCCCTGATTCCACACTAGCACCAACGGCCTGCTAAAGTGTTTCGCAGAAAACACCAAGGAACCTGTTTCTCACTCCAACCACAAAGCGTGCGCAGCACGAGTCTTGGCACAGCAGAACACTTCCTTTGGCATGCCCTTTGCAGCCTCACTCCAAACGGGGCTCTCCGCTTCATCCATCCCCTGACTCCATACTAGCACCAACGGCCTGCTAAAGCGTTTCGCAGAAAACACCAAGGAACCTGTTTCTCACTCCAACCACAAAGCGTGCGCAGCACGAGTCTTGGCACAGCAGAACACTTCCTTTGGCATGCCCTTTGCAGCCTCACTCCAAACGGGGCTCTCCGCTTCATCCATCCCCTGACTCCATACTAGCACCAACGGCCTGCTAAAGCGTTTCGCAGAAAACACCAAGGAACCTGTTTCTCACTCCAACCACAAAGCGTACGCAGCATGAGTCTTGGCACAGCAGAATACTTCCTTTGGCATGCCCTTTGCAGCCTCACTCCAAACAGGGCTCTCCGCTTCATCCATCCCCTGACTCCACACTAGGACCAACGGGCTGCTAAAGCGTTTCGCAGAAAACACCAAGGAACCTGTTTCTCACTCCAACCACAAAGCGTGCGCAGCACGAGTCTTGGCACAGCAGAACACTTCCCTTGGCATGCCCTTTGCAGCCTCACTCCAAACGGGGCTCTCCGCTTCATCCAGCCCCTGACTCCATACTAGCACCAACGGCCTGCTAAAGCGTTTCGCAGAAAACACCAACAAACCTGTTTCTCACTCCAACCACAAAGCGTGCGCAGCACGAGTCTTGGCACAGCAGAACACTTCCTTTGGCATGCCCTTTGCAGCCTCACTCCAAACGGGGCTCTCCGCTTCATCCATCCCCTGACTCCATACTAGCACCAACGGCCTGCTAAAGCGTTTCGCAGAAAACACCAAGGAACCTGCTTCTCACTCCAACCACAAAGCGTGCGCAGCACGAGTCTTGGCACAGCAGAACACTTCCCTTGGCATGCCCTTTGCAGCCTCACTCCAAACGGGGCTCTCCGCTTCATCCATCCCCTGATTCCACACTAGCACCAACGGCCTGCTAAAGTGTTTCGCAGAAAACACCAAGGAACCTGTTTCTCACTCCAACCACAAAGCGTGCGCAGCACGAGTCTTGGCACAGCAGAACACTTCCTTTGGCATGCCCTTTGCAGCCTCACTCCAAACGGGGCTCTCCGCTTCATCCATCCCCTGACTCCCTACTAGCACCAACGGCCTGCTAAAGCGTTTCGCAGAAAACACGAAGGAACCTGTTTCTCACTCCAACCACAAAGCGTGCGCAGCACGAGTCTTGGCACAGCAGAACACTTCCTTTGGCATGCCCTTTGCAGCCTCACTCCAAACGGGGCTCTCCGCTTCATCCATCCCCTGACTCCATACTAGCACCAACAGCCTGCTAAAGCGTTTCGCAGAAAACACCAAGGAACCTGTTTCTCACTCCAACCACAAAGCGTACGCAGCACGAGTCTTGGCACAGCAGAACACTTCCTTTGGCATGCCCTTTGCAGCCTCACTCCAAACGGGGCTCTCCGCTTCATCCATCCCCTGACTCCATACTAGCACCAACGGCCTGCTAAAGCGTTTCGCAGAAAACACCAAGGAACCTGTTTCTCACTCCAAGCACAAAGCGTGCGCAGCACGAGTCTTGGCACAGCAGAACACTTCCTTTGGCATGCCCTTTGCAGCCTCACTCCAAACGGGGCTCTCCGCTTCATCCATCCCCTGACTCCATACTAGCACCAACGGGCTGCTAAAGCGTTTCGCAGAAAACACCAACAAACCTGTTTCTCACTCCAAGCACAAAGCGTGCGCAGCATGAGTCTTGGCACAGCAGAATACTTCCTTTGGCATGCCCTTTGCAGCCTCACTCCAAACAGGGCTCTCCGCTTCATCCATCCCCTGACTCCACACTAGGACCAACGGGCTGCTAAAGCGTTTCGCAGAAAACACCAAGGAACCTGTTTCTCACTCCAAGCACAAAGCGTGCGCAGCACGAGTCTTGGCACAGCAGAACACTTCCTTTGGCATGCCCTTTGCAGCCTCACTCCAAACGGGGCTCTCCGCTTCATCCATCCCCTGACTCCATACTAGCACCAACGGGCTGCTAAAGCGTTTCGCAGAAAACACCAAGGAACCTGTTTCTCACTCCAACCACAAAGCGTGCTCAGCACGAGTCTTGGCACAGCAGAACACTTCCTTTGGCATGCCCTTTGCAGCCTCACTCCAAACGGGGCTCTCCGCTTCATCCATCCCCTGACTCCATACTAGCACCAACGGCCTGCTAAAGCGTTTCGCAGAAAACACCAAGGAACCTGTTTCTCACTCCAACCACAAAGCGTGCGCAGCACGAGTCTTGGCACAGCAGAATACTTCCCTTGGCATGCCCTTTGCAGCCTCACTCCAAATAGGGCTCTCCGCTTCATCCATCCCCTGACTCCACACTAGGACCAACGGGCTGCTAAAGCTTTTCGCAGAAAACACCAAGGAACCTTTATCTCACTCCAACCACAAAGCGTGCGCAGCACGAGTCTTGGCACAGCAGAACACTTCCTTTGGCATGCCCTTTGCAGCCTCACTCCAAAAGGGGCTCTCCGCTTCATCCATCCCCTGACTCCATACTAGCACCAACGGGCTGCTAAAGTGTTTCGCAGAAAACACCAAGGAACCTGTTTCTCACTCCAACCACAAAGCGTACGCAGCACGAGACTTGGCACAGCAGAACACTTCCTTTGGCATGCCCTTTGCAGCCTCACTCCAAACGGGGCTCTCCGCTTCATCCATCCCCTGATTCCACACTAGCACCAACGGGCTGCTAAAGTGTTTCGCAGAAAACACCAAGGAACCTGTTTCTCACTCCAACCACAAAGCGTGCGCAGCACGAGTCTTGGCACAGCAGAACACTTCCTTTGGCATGCCCTTTGCAGCCTCACTCCAAACGGGGCTCTCCGCTTCATCCATCCCCTGACTCCATACTAGCACCAACGGGCTGCTAAAGCGTTTCGCAGAAAACACCAAGGAACCTGTTTCTCACTCCAACCACAAAGCGTGCGCAGCACGAGTCTTGGCACAGCAGAACACTTCCCTTGGCATGCCCTTTGCAGCCTCACTCCAAACGGGGCTCTCCGCTTCATCCATCCCCTGACTCCATACTAGCACCAACGGGCTGCTAAAGCGTTTCGCAGAAAACACCAAGGAACCTGTTTCTCACTCCAACCACAAAGCGTGCGCAGCACGAGTCTTGGCACAGCAGAACACTTCCTTTGGCATGCCCTTTGCAGCCTCACTCCAAACGGGGCTCTCCGCTTCATCCATCCCCTGACTCCATACTAGCACCAACGGGCTGCTAAAGCGTTTCGCAGAAAACACCAACAAACCTGTTTCTCACTCCAACCACAAAGCGTGCGCAGCACGAGTCTTGGCACAGCAGAACACTTCCCTTGGCATGCCCTTTGCAGCCTCACTCCAAACGGGGCTCTCCGCTTCATCCATCCCCTGACTCCATACTAGCACCAACGGCCTGCTAAAGCGTTTCGCAGAAAACACCAAGGAACCTGTTTCTCACTCCAAGCACAAAGCGTGCGCAGCATGAGTCTTGGCACAGCAGAACACTTCCTTTGGCATGCCCTTTGCAGCCTCACTCCAAACGGGGCTCTCCGCTTCATCCATCCCCTGACTCCATACTAGCACCAACGGGCTGCTAAAGCGTTTCGCAGAAAACACCAACAAACCTGTTTCTCACTCCAAGCACAAAGCGTGCGCAGCACGAGTCTTGGCACAGCAGAACACTTCCCTTGGCATGCCCTTTGCAGCCTCACTCCAAACGGGGCTCTCCGCTTCATCCATCCCCTGATTCCACACTAGCACCAACGGCCTGCTAAAGTGTTTCGCAGAAAACACCAAGGAACCTGTTTCTCACTCCAACCACAAAGCGTGCGCAGCACGAGTCTTGGCACAGCAGAACACTTCCTTTGGCATGCCCTTTGCAGCCTCACTCCAAACGGGGCTCTCCGCTTCATCCATCCCCTGACTCCATACTAGCACCAACGGCCTGCTAAAGCGTTTCGCAGAAAACACCAAGGAACCTGTTTCTCACTCCAACCACAAAGCGTGCGCAGCACGAGTCTTGGCACAGCAGAACACTTCCTTTGGCATGCCCTTTGCAGCCTCACTCCAAACGGGGCTCTCCGCTTCATCCATCCCCTGACTCCATACTAGCACCAACGGGCTGCTAAAGCGTTTCGCAGAAAACACCAAGGAACCTGTTTCTCACTCCAACCACAAAGCGTACGCAGCACGAGTCTTGGCACAGCAGAACACTTCCTTTGGCATGCCCTTTGCAGCCTCACTCCAAACGGGGCTCTCCGCTTCATCCATCCCCTGACTCCATACTAGCACCAACGGGCTGCTAAAGCGTTTCGCAGAAAACACCAACAAACCTGTTTCTCACTCCAACCACAAAGCGTGCGCAGCACGAGTCTTGGCACAGCAGAACACTTCCTTTGGCATGCCCTTTGCAGCCTCACTCCAAACGGGGCTCTCCGCTTCATCCATCCCCTGATTCCACACTAGCACCAACGGCCTGCTAAAGTGTTTCGCAGAAAACACCAAGGAACCTGTTTCTCACTCCAACCACAAAGCGTGCGCAGCACGAGTCTTGGCACAGCAGAACACTTCCTTTGGCATGCCCTTTGCAGCCTCACTCCAAACGGGGCTCTCCGCTTCATCCATCCCCTGACTCCCTACTAGCACCAACGGCCTGCTAAAGCGTTTCGCAGAAAACACGAAGGAACCTGTTTCTCACTCCAACCACAAAGCGTGCGCAGCACGAGTCTTGGCACAGCAGAACACTTCCTTTGGCATGCCCTTTGCAGCCTCACTCCAAACGGGGCTCTCCGCTTCATCCATCCCCTGACTCCATACTAGCACCAACGGCCTGCTAAAGCGTTTCGCAGAAAACACCAAGGAACCTGTTTCTCACTCCAACCACAAAGCGTACGCAGCACGAGTCTTGGCACAGCAGAACACTTCCTTTGGCATGCCCTTTGCAGCCTCACTCCAAACGGGGCTCTCCGCTTCATCCATCCCCTGACTCCACACTAGCACCAACGGCCTGCTAAAGCGTTTCGCAGAAAACACCAAGGAACCTGTTTCTCACTCCAAGCACAAAGCGTGCGCAGCACGAGTCTTGGCACAGCAGAACACTTCCTTTGGCATGCCCTTTGCAGCCTCACTCCAAACGGGGCTCTCCGCTTCATCCATCCCCTGACTCCATACTAGCACCAACGGCCTGCTAAAGCGTTTCGCAGAAAACACCAAGGAACCTGTTTCTCACTCCAACCACAAAGCGTGCGCAGCATGAGTCTTGGCACAGCAGAATACTTCCTTTGGCATGCCCTTTGCAGCCTCACTCCAAACAGGGCTCTCCGCTTCATCCATCCCCTGACTCCACACTAGGACCAACGGGCTGCTAAAGCGTTTCGCAGAAAACACCAAGGAACCTGTTTCTCACTCCAACCACAAAGCGTGCGCAGCACGAGTCTTGGCACAGCAGAACACTTCCTTTGGCATGCCCTTTGCAGCCTCACTCCAAACGGGGCTCTCCGCTTCATCCATCCCCTGACTCCATACTAGCACCAACGGGCTGCTAAAGCGTTTCGCAGAAAACACCAAGGAACCTGTTTCTCACTCCAACCACAAAGCGTGCGCAGCACGAGTCTTGGCACAGCAGAACACTTCCTTTGGCATGCCCTTTGCAGCCTCACTCCAAACGGGGCTCTCCGCTTCATCCATCCCCCGACTCCATACTAGCACCAACGGCCTGCTAAAGCGTTTCGCAGAAAACACCAAGGAACCTGTTTCTCACTCCAACCACAAAGCGTGCGCAGCACGAGTCTTGGCACAGCAGAATACTTCCCTTGGCATGCCCTTTGCAGCCTCACTCCAAATAGGGCTCTCCGCTTCATCCATCCCCTGACTCCACACTAGGACCAACGGGCTGCTAAAGCTTTTCGCAGAAAACACCAAGGAACCTTTATCTCACTCCAACCACAAAGCGTGCGCAGCACGAGTCTTGGCACAGCAGAACACTTCCTTTGGCATGCCCTTTGCAGCCTCACTCCAAAAGGGGCTCTCCGCTTCATCCATCCCCTGACTCCATACTAGCACCAACGGCCTGCTAAAGTGTTTCGCAGAAAACACCAAGGAACCTGTTTCTCACTCCAACCACAAAGCGTGCGCAGCACGAGTCTTGGCACAGCAGAACACTTCCTTTGGCATGCCCTTTGCAGCCTCACTCCAAACGGGGCTCTCCGCTTCATCCATCCCCTGACTCCATACTAGCACCAACGGGCTGCTAAAGCGTTTCGCAGAAAACACCAAGGAACCTGTTTCTCACTCCAACCACAAAGCGTGCTCAGCACGAGTCTTGGCACAGCAGAACACTTCCTTTGGCATGCCCTTTGCAGCCTCACTCCAAACGGGGCTCTCCGCTTCATCCATCCCCTGACTCCATACTAGCACCAACGGGCTGCTAAAGCGTTTCGCAGAAAACACCAAGGAACCTGTTTCTCACTCCAACCACAAAGCGTGCGCAGCACGAGTCTTGGCACAGCAGAACACTTCCTTTGGCATGCCCTTTGCAGCCTCACTCCAAACAGGGCTCTCCGCTTCATCCATCCCCTGACTCCACACTAGGACCAACAGGCTGCTAAAGCGTTTCGCAGAAAACACCAAGGAACCTGTTTCTCACTCCAACCACAAAGCGTGCGCAGCACGAGTCTTGGCACAGCAGAACACTTCCTTTGGCATGCCCTTTGCAGCCTCACTCCAAACGGGGCTCTCCGCTTCATCCATCCCCTGACTCCATACTAGCACCAACGGCCTGCTAAAGCGTTTCGCAGAAAACACCAAGGAACCTGTTTCTCACTCCAACCACAAAGCGTGCGCAGCACGAGTCTTGGCACAGCAGAACACTTCCTTTGGCATGCCCTTTGCAGCCTCACTCCAAACGGGGCTCTCCGCTTCATCCATCCCCTGACTCCATACTAGCACCAACGGGCTGCTAAAGCGTTTCGCAGAAAACACCAAGGAACCTGTTTCTCACTCCAAGCACAAAGCGTGCGCAGCACGAGTCTTGGCACAGCAGAACACTTCCCTTGGCATGCCCTTTGCAGCCTCACTCCAAACGGGGCTCTCCGCTTCATCCATCCCCTGACTCCATACTAGCACCAACGGCCTGCTAAAGCGTTTCGCAGAAAACACCAAGGAACCTGTTTCTCACTCCAACCACAAAGCGTGCGCAGCACGAGTCTTGGCACAGCAGAACACTTCCTTTGGCATGCCCTTTGCAGCCTCACTCCAAACGGGGCTCTCCGCTTCATCCATCCCCTGACTCCATACTAGCACCAACGGGCTGCTAAAGCGTTTCGCAGAAAACACCAACAAACCTGTTTCTCACTCCAACCACAAAGCGTGCGCAGCACGAGTCTTGGCACAGCAGAACACTTCCCTTGGCATGCCCTTTGCAGCCTCACTCCAAACGGGGCTCTCCGCTTCATCCAGCCCCTGACTCCATACTAGCACCAACGGCCTGCTAAAGCGTTTCGCAGAAAACACCAAGGAACCTGTTTCTCACTCCAACCACAAAGCGTGCGCAGCACGAGTCTTGGCACAGCAGAACACTTCCTTTGGCATGCCCTTTGCAGCCTCACTCCAAACGGGGCTCTCCGCTTCATCCATCCCCTGACTCCATACTAGCACCAACGGGCTGCTAAAGCGTTTCGCAGAAAACACCAAGGAAACTGTTTCTCACTCCAAGCACAAAGCGTGCGCAGCACGAGTCTTGGCACAGCAGAACACTTCCTTTGGCATGCCCTTTGCAGCCTCACTCCAAACGGGGCTCTCCGCTTCATCCATCCCCTGACTCCACACTAGGACCAACGGGCTGCTAAAGCGTTTCGCAGAAAACACCAAGGAACCTGTTTCTCACTCCAACCACAAAGCGTGCGCAGCACGAGTCTTGGCACAGCAGAACACTTCCTTTGGCATGCCCTTTGCAGCCTCACTCCAAAAGGGGCTCTCCGCTTCATCCATCCCCTGACTCCATACTAGCACCAACGGGCTGCTAAAGCGTTTCGCAGAAAACACCAACAAACCTGTTTCTCACTCCAACCACAAAGCGTGCGCAGCACGAGTCTTGGCACAGCAGAACACTTCCCTTGGCATGCCCTTTGCAGCCTCACTCCAAACGGGGCTCTCCGCTTCATCCATCCCCTGACTCCATACTAGCACCAACGGCCTGCTAAAGCGTTTCGCAGAAAACACCAAGGAACCTGTTTCTCACTCCAACCACAAAGCGTGCGCAGCACGAGTCTTGGCACAGCAGAACACTTCCCTTGGCATGCCCTTTGCAGCCTCACTCCAAACGGGGCTCTCCGCTTCATCCATCCCCTGACTCCACACCTGGACCAACGGCCTGCTAAAGCGTTTCGTAGAAAACACCAAGGAACCTGTTTCTCACTCCAACCACAAAGCGTGCGCAGCACGAGTCTTGGCACAGCAGAATACTTCCTTTGGCATGCCCTTTGCAGCCTCACTCCAAACAGGGCTCTCCGCTTCATCCATCCCCTGACTCCACACTAGGACCAACGGGCTGCTAAAGCGTTTCGTAGAAAACACCAAGGAACCTGTTTCTCACTCCAACCACAAAGCGTGCGCAGCACGAGTCTTGGCACAGCAGAATACTTCCTTTGGCAGGCCCTTTGCAGCCTCACTCCAAACAGGGCTCTCCGCTTCATCCATCCCCTGACTCCACACTAGGACCAACGGGCTGCTAAAGCGTTTCGTAGAAAACACCAAGGAACCTGTTTCTCACTCCAACCACAAAGCGTGCGCAGCACGAGTCTTGGCACAGCAGAACACTTCCCTTGGCATGCCCTTTGCAGCCTCACTCCAAACGGGGCTCTCCGCTTCATCCATCCCCTGACTCCATACTAGAACCAACGGGCTGCTAAAGCGTTTCGCAGAAAACACCAACAAACCTGTTTCTCACTCCAACCACAAAGCGTGCGCAGCACGAGTCTTGGCACAGCAGAACACTTCCCTTGGCATGCCCTTTGCAGCCTCACTCCAAACGGGGCTCTCCGCTTCATCCATCCCCTGATTCCATACTAGCACCAACGACCTGCTAAAGCGTTTCGCAGAAAACACCAACAAACCTGTTTCTCACTCCAACCACAAAGCGTGCGCAGCACGAGTCTTGGCACAGCAGAACACTTCCTTTGGCATGCCCTTTGCAGCCTCACTCCAAACGGGGCTCTCCGCTTCATCCATCCCCTGACTCCATACTAGCACCAACGGCCTGCTAAAGCGTTTTGCAGAAAACACCAAGGAACCTGCTTCTCACTCCAACCACAAAGCGTGCGCAGCACGAGTCTTGGCACAGCAGAACACTTCCCTTGGCATGCCCTTTGCAGCCTCACTCCAAACGGGGCTCTCCGCTTCATCCATCCCCTGATTCCACACTAGCACCAACGGCCTGCTAAAGTGTTTCGCAGAAAACACCAAGGAACCTGTTTCTCACTCCAACCACAAAGCGTGCGCAGCACGAGTCTTGGCACAGCAGAACACTTCCTTTGGCATGCCCTTTGCAGCCTCACTCCAAACGGGGCTCTCCGCTTCATCCATCCCCTGACTCCATACTAGCACCAACGGCCTGCTAAAGCGTTTCGCAGAAAACACCAAGGAACCTGTTTCTCACTCCAACCACAAAGCGTGCGCAGCACGAGTCTTGGCACAGCAGAACACTTCCTTTGGCATGCCCTTTGCAGCCTCACTCCAAACGGGGCTCTCCGCTTCATCCATCCCCTGACTCCATACTAGCACCAACGGCCTGCTAAAGCGTTTCGCAGAAAACACCAAGGAACCTGTTTCTCACTCCAACCACAAAGCGTGCGCAGCACGAGTCTTGGCACAGCAGAACACTTCCTTTGGCATGCCCTTTGCAGCCTCACTCCAAACGGGGCTCTCCGCTTCATCCATCCCCTGACTCCATACTAGCACCAACGGCCTGCTAAAGCGTTTCGCAGAAAACACCAAGGAACCTGTTTCTCACTCCAACCACAAAGCGTACGCAGCACGAGTCTTGGCACAGCAGAACACTTCCTTTGGCATGCCCTTTGCAGCCTCACTCCAAACGGGGCTCTCCGCTTCATCCAGCCCCTGACTCCATACTAGCACCAACGGCCTGCTAAAGCGTTTCGCAGAAAACACCAAGGAACCTGTTTCTCACTCCAACCACAAAGCGTGCGCAGCACGAGTCTTGGCACAGCAGAACACTTCCTTTGGCATGCCCTTTGCAGCCTCACTCCAAACGGGGCTCTCCGCTTCATCCATCCCCTGACTCCATACTAGCACCAACGGGCTGCTAAAGCGTTTCGCAGAAAACACCAACAAACCTGTTTCTCACTCCAAGCACAAAGCGTGCGCAGCATGAGTCTTGGCACAGCAGAATACTTCCTTTGGCATGCCCTTTGCAGCCTCACTCCAAACGGGGCTCTCCGCTTCATCCATCCCCTGACTCCACACTAGGACCAACGGGCTGCTAAAGCGTTTCGCAGAAAACACCAAGGAACCTGTTTCTCACTCCAACCACAAAGCGTGCGCAGCACGAGTCTTGGCACAGCAGAACACTTCCCTTGGCATGCCCTTTGCAGCCTCACTCCAAACGGGGCTCTCCGCTTCATCCAGCCCCTGACTCCATACTAGCACCAACGGCCTGCTAAAGCGTTTCGCAGAAAACACCAACAAACCTGTTTCTCACTCCAACCACAAAGCGTGCGCAGCACGAGTCTTGGCACAGCAGAACACTTCCTTTGGCATGCCCTTTGCAGCCTCACTCCAAACGGGGCTCTCCGCTTCATCCATCCCCTGACTCCATACTAGCACCAACGGGCTGCTAAAGCGTTTCGCAGAAAACACCAAGGAACCTGCTTCTCACTCCAACCACAAAGCGTGCGCAGCACGAGTCTTGGCACAGCAGAACACTTCCCTTGGCATGCCCTTTGCAGCCTCACTCCAAACGGGGCTCTCCGCTTCATCCATCCCCTGATTCCACACTAGCACCAACGGCCTGCTAAAGTGTTTCGCAGAAAACACCAAGGAACCTGTTTCTCACTCCAACCACAAAGCGTGCGCAGCACGAGTCTTGGCACAGCAGAACACTTCCTTTGGCATGCCCTTTGCAGCCTCACTCCAAACGGGGCTCTCCGCTTCATCCATCCCCTGACTCCCTACTAGCACCAACGGCCTGCTAAAGCGTTTCGCAGAAAACACGAAGGAACCTGTTTCTCACTCCAACCACAAAGCGTGCGCAGCACGAGTCTTGGCACAGCAGAACACTTCCTTTGGCATGCCCTTTGCAGCCTCACTCCAAACGGGGCTCTCCGCTTCATCCATCCCCTGACTCCATACTAGCACCAACGGCCTGCTAAAGCGTTTCGCAGAAAACACCAAGGAACCTGTTTCTCACTCCAACCACAAAGCGTACGCAGCACGAGTCTTGGCACAGCAGAACACTTCCTTTGGCATGCCCTTTGCAGCCTCACTCCAAACGGGGCTCTCCGCTTCATCCAGCCCCTGACTCCATACTAGCACCAACGGCCTGCTAAAGCGTTTCGCAGAAAACACCAAGGAACCTGTTTCTCACTCCAAGCACAAAGCGTGCGCAGCACGAGTCTTGGCACAGCAGAACACTTCCTTTGGCATGCCCTTTGCAGCCTCACTCCAAACGGGGCTCTCCGCTTCATCCATCCCCTGACTCCATACTAGCACCAACGGGCTGCTAAAGCGTTTCGCAGAAAACACCAACAAACCTGTTTCTCACTCCAAGCACAAAGCGTGCGCAGCATGAGTCTTGGCACAGCAGAATACTTCCTTTGGCATGCCCTTTGCAGCCTCACTCCAAACAGGGCTCTCCGCTTCATCCATCCCCTGACTCCACACTAGGACCAACGGGCTGCTAAAGCGTTTCGCAGAAAACACCAAGGAACCTGTTTCTCACTCCAACCACAAAGCGTGCGCAGCACGAGTCTTGGCACAGCAGAACACTTCCTTTGGCATGCCCTTTGCAGCCTCACTCCAAACGGGGCTCTCCGCTTCATCCATCCCCTGACTCCATACTAGCACCAACGGGCTGCTAAAGCGTTTCGCAGAAAACACCAAGGAACCTGTTTCTCACTCCAACCACAAAGCGTGCGCAGCACGAGTCTTGGCACAGCAGAACACTTCCTTTGGCATGCCCTTTGCAGCCTCACTCCAAACGGGGCTCTCCGCTTCATCCATCCCCTGACTCCATACTAGCACCAACGGGCTGCTAAAGCGTTTCGCAGAAAACACCAAGGAACCTGTTTCTCACTCCAACCACAAAGCGTGCGCAGCACGAGTCTTGGCACAGCAGAATACTTCCCTTGGCATGCCCTTTGCAGCCTCACTCCAAATAGGGCTCTCCGCTTCATCCATCCCCTGACTCCACACTAGGACCAACGGGCTGCTAAAGCTTTTCGCAGAAAACACCAAGGAACCTGTTTCTCACTCCAACCACAAAGCGTGCGCAGCACGAGTCTTGGCACAGCAGAACACTTCCTTTGGCATGCCCTTTGCAGCCTCACTCCAAAAGGGGCTCTCCGCTTCATCCATCCCCTGACTCCATACTAGCACCAACGGGCTGCTAAAGTGTTTCGCAGAAAACACCAAGGAACCTGTTTCTCACTCCAACCACAAAGCGTGCGCAGCACGAGTCTTGGCACAGCAGAACACTTCCTTTGGCATGCCCTTTGCAGCCTCACTCCAAACAGGGCTCTCCGCTTCATCCATCCCCTGATTCCACACTAGCACCAACGGGCTGCTAAAGTGTTTCGCAGAAAACACCAAGGAACCTGTTTCTCACTCCAACCACAAAGCGTGCGCAGCACGAGTCTTGGCACAGCAGAACACTTCCTTTGGCATGCCCTTTGCAGCCTCACTCCAAACGGGGCTCTCCGCTTCATCCATCCCCTGACTCCATACTAGCACCAACGGGCTGCTAAAGCGTTTCGCAGAAAACACCAAGGAACCTGTTTCTCACTCCAACCACAAAGCGTGCGCAGCACGAGTCTTGGCACAGCAGAACACTTCCCTTGGCATGCCCTTTGCAGCCTCACTCCAAACGGGGCTCTCCGCTTCATCCATCCCCTGACTCCATACTAGCACCAACGGCCTGCTAAAGCGTTTCGCAGAAAACACCAAGGAACCTGTTTCTCACTCCAACCACAAAGCGTGCGCAGCACGAGTCTTGGCACAGCAGAATACTTCCTTTGGCATGCCCTTTGCAGCCTCACTCCAAACGGGGCTCTCCGCTTCATCCATCCCCTGACTCCACACTAGGACCAACGGCCTGCTAAAGCGTTTCGCAGAAAACACCAAGGAACCTGTTTCTCACTCCAACCACAAAGCGTGCGCAGCACGAGTCTTGGCACAGCAGAACACTTCCTTTGGCATGCCCTTTGCAGCCTCACTCCAAACGGGGCTCTCCGCTTCATCCATCCCCTGACTCCATACTAGCACCAACGGCCTGCTAAAGCGTTTCGCAGAAAACACCAAGGAACCTGTTTCTCACTCCAACCACAAAGCGTGCGCAGCACGAGTCTTGGCACAGCAGAATACTTCCTTTGGCATGCCCTTTGCAGCCTCACTCCAAACGGGGCTCTCCGCTTCATCCATCCCCTGACTCCATACTAGCACCAACGGGCTGCTAAAGCGTTTCGCAGAAAACACCAAGGAACCTGTTTCTCACTCCAAGCACAAAGCGTGCGCAGCACCAGTCTTGGCACAGCAGAACACTTCCCTTGGCATGCCCTTTGCAGCCTCACTCCAAACGGGGCTCTCCGCTTCATCCATCCCCTGACTCCATACTAGCACCAACGGCCTGCTAAAGCGTTTCGCAGAAAACACCAAGGAACCTGTTTCTCACTCCAACCACAAAGCGTGCGCAGCACGAGTCTTGGCACAGCAGAACACTTCCTTTGGCATGCCCTTTGCAGCCTCACTCCAAACGGGGCTCTCCGCTTCATCCATCCCCTGACTCCATACTAGCACCAACGGGCTGCTAAAGCGTTTCGCAGAAAACACCAACAAACCTGTTTCTCACTCCAACCACAAAGCGTGCGCAGCACGAGTCTTGGCACAGCAGAACACTTCCCTTGGCATGCCCTTTGCAGCCTCACTCCAAACGGGGCTCTCCGCTTCATCCATCCCCTGACTCCATACTAGCACCAACGGCCTGCTAAAGCGTTTCGCAGAAAACACCAAGGAACCTGTTTCTCACTCCAAGCACAAAGCGTGCGCAGCATGAGTCTTGGCACAGCAGAACACTTCCTTTGGCATGCCCTTTGCAGCCTCACTCCAAACGGGGCTCTCCGCTTCATCCATCCCCTGACTCCATACTAGCACCAACGGGCTGCTAAAGCGTTTCGCAGAAAACACCAAGGAAACTGTTTCTCACTCCAAGCACAAAGCGTGCGCAGCACGAGTCTTGGCACAGCAGAACACTTCCTTTGGCATGCCCTTTGCAGCCTCACTCCAAACGGGGCTCTCCGCTTCATCCATCCCCTGACTCCACACTAGGACCAACGGGCTGCTAAAGCGTTTCGCAGAAAACACCAAGGAACCTGTTTCTCACTCCAA
The DNA here is from genome assembly GCF_059628265.1 of Tinamus guttatus. Classification (NCBI taxonomy): domain Eukaryota; kingdom Metazoa; phylum Chordata; class Aves; order Tinamiformes; family Tinamidae; genus Tinamus; species Tinamus guttatus. The sequence continues at coordinate 30,553 of NW_028288694.1, read as the reverse complement.
CCACAAAGCGTGCGCAGCACGAGTCTTGGCACAGCAGAACACTTCCTTTGGCATGCCCTTTGCAGCCTCACTCCAAAAGGGGCTCTCCGCTTCATCCATCCCCTGACTCCATACTAGCACCAACGGGCTGCTAAAGCGTTTCGCAGAAAACACCAACAAACCTGTTTCTCACTCCAACCACAAAGCGTGCGCAGCACGAGTCTTGGCACAGCAGAACACTTCCCTTGGCATGCCCTTTGCAGCCTCACTCCAAACGGGGCTCTCCGCTTCATCCATCCCCTGACTCCATACTAGCACCAACGGCCTGCTAAAGCGTTTCGCAGAAAACACCAAGGAACCTGTTTCTCACTCCAACCACAAAGCGTGCGCAGCACGAGTCTTGGCACAGCAGAACACTTCCCTTGGCATGGCCTTTGCAGCCTCACTCCAAACAGGGCTCTCCGCTTCATCCATCCCCTGACTCCACACTAGGACCAACGGGCTGCTAAAGCTTTTCGCAGAAAACACCAAGTAACCTTTATCTCACTCCAACCACAAAGCGTGCGCAGCACGAGTCTTGGCACAGCAGAACACTTCCTTTGGCATGCCCTTTGCAGCCTCACTCCAAAAGGGGCTCTCTGCTTCATCCATCCCCTGACTCCATACTAGCACCAACGGGCTGCTAAAGTGTTTCGCAGAAAACACCAAGGAACCTGTTTCTCACTCCAACCACAAAGCGTGCGCAGCAGGAGACTTGGCACAGCAGAACACTTCCTTTGGCATGCCCTTTGCAGCCTCACTCCAAACAGGGCTCTCCGCTTCATCCATCCCCTGACTCCACACTAGGACCAACGGGCTGCTAAAGCTTTTCGCAGAAAACACCAAGTAACCTTTATCTCACTCCAACCACAAAGCGTGCGCAGCACGAGTCTTGGCACAGCAGAACACTTCCTTTGGCATGCCCTTTGCAGCCTCACTCCAAAAGGGGCTCTCTGCTTCATCCATCCCCTGACTCCATACTAGCACCAACGGGCTGCTAAAGTGTTTCGCAGAAAACACCAAGGAACCTGTTTCTCACTCCAACCACAAAGCGTGCGCAGCACGAGTCTTGGCACAGCAGAACACTTCCTTTGGCATGCCCTTTGCAGCCTCACTCCAAACGGGGCTCTCCGCTTCATCCATCCCCTGACTCCATACTAGCACCAACGGGCTGCTAAAGCGTTTCGCAGAAAACACCAAGGAACCTGTTTCTCACTCCAACCACAAAGCGTGCGCAGCACGAGTCTTGGCACAGCAGAACACTTCCTTTGGCATGCCCTTTGCAGCCTCACTCCAAACGGGGCTCTCCGCTTCATCCAGCCCCTGACTCCATACTAGCACCAACGGGCTGCTAAAGCGTTTCGCAGAAAACACCAAGGAACCTGTTTCTCACTCCAACCACAAAGCGTGCGCAGCACGAGTCTTGGCACAGCAGAATACTTCCTTTGGCATGCCCTTTGCAGCCTCACTCCAAACGGGGCTCTCCGCTTCATCCATCCCCTGACTCCACACTAGCACCAACGGGCTGCTAAAGCGTTTCGCAGAAAACACCAAGGAACCTGTTTCTCACTCCAACCACAAAGCGTGCGCAGCACGAGTCTTGGCACAGCAGAACACTTCCTTTGGCATGCCCTTTGCAGCCTCACTCCAAACGGGGCTCTCCGCTTCATCCATCCCCTGACTCCATACTAGCACCAACGGCCTGCTAAAGCGTTTCGCAGAAAACACCAAGGAACCTGTTTCTCACTCCAACCACAAAGCGTGCGCAGCACGAGTCTTGGCACAGCAGAACACTTCCTTTGGCATGCCCTTTGCAGCCTCACTCCAAACGGGGCTCTCCGCTTCATCCATCCCCTGACTCCATACTAGCATCAACGGGCTGCTAAAGCGTTTCGCAGAAAACACCAACAAACCTGTTTCTCACTCCAACCACAAAGCGTGCGCAGCACGAGTCTTGGCACAGCAGAACACTTCCTTTGGCATGCCCTTTGCAGCCTCACTCCAAACGGGGCTCTCCGCTTCATCCATCCCCTGACTCCATACTAGCACCAACGGCCTGCTAAAGCGTTTCACAGAAAACACCAAGGAACCTGTTTCTCACTCCAACCACAAAGCGTGCGCAGCACGAGTCTTGGCACAGCAGAACACTTCCTTTGGCATGCCCTTTGCAGCCTCACTCCAAACGGGGCTCTCCGCTTCATCCATCCCCTGACTCCATACTAGCACCAACGGGCTGCTAAAGCGTTTCGCAGAAAACACCAACAAACCTGTTTCTCACTCCAACCACAAAGCGTGCGCAGCACGAGTCTTGGCACAGCAGAACACTTCCCTTGGCATGCCCTTTGCAGCCTCACTCCAAACGGGGCTCTCCGCTTCATCCATCCCCTGACTCCATACTAGCACCAACGGGCTGCTAAAGCGTTTCGCAGAAAACACCAAGGAACCTGTTTCTCACTCCAAGCACAAAGCGTGCGCAGCATGAGTCTTGGCACAGCAGAACACTTCCTTTGGCATGCCCTTTGCAGCCTCACTCCAAACGGGGCTCTCCGCTTCATCCATCCCCTGACTCCATACTAGCACCAACGGGCTGCTAAAGCGTTTCGCAGAAAACACCAAGGAACCTGTTTCTCACTCCAACCACAAAGCGTGCGCAGCACGAGTCTTGGCACAGCAGAACACTTCCTTTGGCATGCCCTTTGCAGCCTCACTCCAAACGGGGCTCTCCGCTTCATCCATCCCCTGACTCCACACTAGGACCAACGGGCTGCTAAAGCGTTTCGCAGAAAACACCAAGGAACCTGTTTCTCACTCCAACCACAAAGCGTGCGCAGCACGAGTCTTGGCACAGCAGAACACTTCCCTTGGCATGCCCTTTGCAGCCTCACTCCAAACGGGGCTCTCCGCTTCATCCATCCCCTGACTCCATACTAGCACCAACGGGCTGCTAAAGCGTTTCGCAGAAAACACCAACAAACCTGTTTCTCACTCCAACCACAAAGCGTGCGCAGCACGAGTCTTGGCACAGCAGAACACTTCCCTTGGCATGCCCTTTGCAGCCTCACTCCAAACGGGGCTCTCCGCTTCATCCATCCCCTGACTCCATACTAGCACCAACGGGCTGCTAAAGCGTTTCGCAGAAAACACCAAGGAAACTGTTTCTCACTCCAACCACAAAGCGTGCGCAGCACGAGTCTTGGCACAGCAGAACACTTCCTTTGGCATGCCCTTTGCAGCCTCACTCCAAACGGGGCTCTCCGCTTCATCCATCCCCTGACTCCACACTAGCACCAACGGGCTGCTAAAGCGTTTCGCAGAAAACACCAAGGAACCTGTTTCTCACTCCAACCACAAAGCGTGCGCAGCACGAGTCTTGGCACAGCAGAACACTTCCCTTGGCATGGCCTTTGCAGCCTCACTCCAAACGGGGCTCTCCGCTTCATCCATCCCCTGATTCCACACTAGCACCAACGGCCTGCTAAAGCGTTTCGCAGAAAACACCAAGGAACCTGTTTCTCACTCCAACCACAAAGCGTGCGCAGCACGAGTCTTGGCACAGCAGAACACTTCCTTTGGCATGCCCTTTGCAGCCTCACTCCAAACGGGGCTCTCCGCTTCATCCGTCCCCTGACTCCATACTAGCACCAACAGGTTACTAAAGCGTTTCGCAGAAAACACCAAGGAACCTGTTTCTCACTCCAACCACAAAGCGTGCGCAGCACGAGTCTTGGCACAGCAGAACACTTCCTTTGGCATGCCCTTTGCAGCCTCACTCCAAACGGGGCTCTCCGCTTCATCCATCCCCTGACTCCATACTAGCACCAACGGCCTGCTCAAGCGCTTCGCAGAAAACACCAAGGAAACTGTTTCTCACTCCAACCACAAAGCGTACGCAGCAAGAGTCTTGGCACAGCAGAACACTTCCCTTGGCATGCCCTTTGCAGCCTCACTCCAAACGGGGCTCTCCGCTTCATCCATCCCCTGACTCCATACTAGCACCAACGGGCTGCTAAAGCGTTTCGCAGAAAACACCAACAAACCTGTTTCTCACTCCAACCACAAAGCGTGCGCAGCACGAGTCTTGGCACAGCAGAAGACTTCCTTTGGCATGCCCTTTGCAGCCTCACTCCAAACAGGGCTCTCCGCTTCATCCATCCCCTGACTCCACACTAGGACCAACGGGCTGCTAAAGCGTTTCGCAGAAAACACCAAGGAACCTGTTTCTCACTCCAACCACAAAGCGTGCGCAGCACGAGTCTTGGCACAGCAGAACACTTCCTTTGGCATGCCCTTTGCAGCCTCACTCCAAACGGGGCTCTCCGCTTCATCCATCCCCTGACTCCCTACTAGCACCAACGGGCTGCTAAAGTGTTTCGCAGAAAACACCAAGGAACCTGTTTCTCACTCCAACCACAAAGCGTGCGCAGCACGAGTCTTGGCACAGCAGAACACTTCCTTTGGCATGCCCTTTGCAGCCTCACTCCAAACGGGGCTCTCCGCTTCATCCATCCCCTGACTCCATACTAGCACCAACGGGCTGCTAAAGCGTTTCGCAGAAAACACCAAGGAACCTGTTTCTCACTCCAACCACAAAGCGTGCGCAGCACGAGTCTTGGCACAGCAGAACACTTCCCTTGGCATGCCCTTTGCAGCCTCACTCCAAACGGGGCTCTCCGCTTCATCCATCCCCTGACTCCATACTAGCACCAACGGGCTGCTAAAGCGTTTCGCAGAAAACACCAAGGAACCTGTTTCTCACTCCAACCACAAAGCGTGCGCAGCACGAGTCTTGGCACAGCAGAATACTTCCTTTGGCATGCCCTTTGCAGCCTCACTCCAAACGGGGCTCTCCGCTTCATCCATCCCCTGACTCCACACTAGGACCAACGGGCTGCTAAAGCGTTTCGCAGAAAACACCAAGGAACCTGTTTCTCACTCCAACCACAAAGCGTGCGCAGCACGAGTCTTGGCACAGCAGAACACTTCCTTTGGCATGCCCTTTGCAGCCTCACTCCAAACGGGGCTCTCCACTTCATCCATCCCCTGACTCCATACTAGCACCAACGGGCTGCTAAAGCGTTTCGCAGAAAACACCAAGGAACCTGTTTCTCACTCCAACCACAAAGCGTGCGCAGCACGAGTCTTGGCACAGCAGAACACTTCCTTTGGCATGCCCTTTGCAGCCTCACTCCAAACGGGGCTCTCCGCTTCATCCATCCCCTGACTCCATACTAGCATCAACGGGCTGCTAAAGCGTTTCGCAGAAAACACCAAGGAACCTGTTTCTCACTCCAAGCACAAAGCGTGCGCAGCACGAGTCTTGGCACAGCAGAACACTTCCTTTGGCATGCCCTTTGCAGCCTCACTCCAAACGGGGCTCTCCGCTTCATCCATCCCCTGACTCCATACTAGCACCAACGGGCTGCTAAAGCGTTTCGCAGAAAACACCAAGGAACCTGTTTCTCACTCCAGCCACAAAGCGTGCGCAGCACGAGTCTTGGCACAGCAGAACACTTCCTTTGGCATGCCCTTTGCAGCCTCACTCCAAACGGGGCGCTCCGCTTCATCCATCCCCTGACTCCACACTAGGACCAACGGGCTGCTAAAGCGTTTCGCAGAAAACACCAAGGAACCTGTTTCTCACTCCAACCACAAAGCGTGCGCAGCACGAGTCTTGGCACAGCAGAACACTTCCCTTGGCATGCCCTTTGCAGCCTCACTCCAAACGGGGCTCTCCGCTTCATCCATCCCCTGACTCCATACTAGCACCAACGGGCTGCTAAAGCGTTTCGCAGAAAACACCAACAAACCTGTTTCTCACTCCAACCACAAAGCGTGCGCAGCACGAGTCTTGGCACAGCAGAACACTTCCCTTGGCATGCCCTTTGCAGCCTCACTCCAAACGGGGCTCTCCGCTTCATCCATCCCCTGACTCCATACTAGCACCAACGGGCTGCTAAAGCGTTTCGCAGAAAACACCAAGGAAACTGTTTCTCACTCCAAGCACAAAGCGTGCGCAGCACGAGTCTTGGCACAGCAGAACACTTCCTTTGGCATGCCCTTTGCAGCCTCACTCCAAACGGGGCTCTCCGCTTCATCCATCCCCTGACTCCACACTAGCACCAACGGCCTGCTAAAGCGTTTCGCAGAAAACACCAAGGAACCTGTTTCTCACTCCAACCACAAAGCGTGCGCAGCACGAGTCTTGGCACAGCAGAACACTTCCCTTGGCATGGCCTTTGCAGCCTCACTCCAAACGGGGCTCTCCGCTTCATCCATCCCCTGACTCCATACTAGCACCAACGGGCTGCTAAAGCGTTTCGCAGAAAACACCAAGGAACCTGTTTCTCACTCCAACCACAAAGCGTGCGCAGCACGAGTCTTGGCACAGCAGAACACTTCCTTTGGCATGCCCTTTGCAGCCTCACTCCAAACGGGGCTCTCCGCTTCATCCATCCCCTGACTCCATACTAGCATCAACGGGCTGCTAAAGCGTTTCGCAGAAAACACCAAGGAACCTGTTTCTCACTCCAAGCACAAAGCGTGCGCAGCACGAGTCTTGGCACAGCAGAACACTTCCTTTGGCATGCCCTTTGCAGCCTCACTCCAAACGGGGCTCTCCGCTTCATCCATCCCCTGACTCCATACTAGCACCAACGGGCTGCTAAAGCGTTTCGCAGAAAACACCAAGGAACCTGTTTCTCACTCCAACCACAAAGCGTGCGCAGCACGAGTCTTGGCACAGCAGAACACTTCCTTTGGCATGCCCTTTGCAGCCTCACTCCAAACGGGGCGCTCCGCTTCATCCATCCCCTGACTCCACACTAGGACCAACGGGCTGCTAAAGCGTTTCGCAGAAAACACCAAGGAACCTGTTTCTCACTCCAACCACAAAGCGTGCGCAGCACGAGTCTTGGCACAGCAGAACACTTCCCTTGGCATGCCCTTTGCAGCCTCACTCCAAACGGGGCTCTCCGCTTCATCCATCCCCTGACTCCATACTAGCACCAACGGGCTGCTAAAGCGTTTCGCAGAAAACACCAACAAACCTGTTTCTCACTCCAACCACAAAGCGTGCGCAGCACGAGTCTTGGCACAGCAGAACACTTCCCTTGGCATGCCCTTTGCAGCCTCACTCCAAACGGGGCTCTCCGCTTCATCCATCCCCTGACTCCATACTAGCACCAACGGGCTGCTAAAGCGTTTCGCAGAAAACACCAAGGAAACTGTTTCTCACTCCAAGCACAAAGCGTGCGCAGCACGAGTCTTGGCACAGCAGAACACTTCCTTTGGCATGCCCTTTGCAGCCTCACTCCAAACGGGGCTCTCCGCTTCATCCATCCCCTGACTCCACACTAGCACCAACGGCCTGCTAAAGCGTTTCGCAGAAAACACCAAGGAACCTGTTTCTCACTCCAACCACAAAGCGTGCGCAGCACGAGTCTTGGCACAGCAGAACACTTCCCTTGGCATGGCCTTTGCAGCCTCACTCCAAACGGGGCTCTCCGCTTCATCCATCCCCTGACTCCATACTAGCACCAACGGGCTGCTAAAGCGTTTCGCAGAAAACACCAAGGAACCTGTTTCTCACTCCAACCACAAAGCGTGCGCAGCACGAGTCTTGGCACAGCAGAACACTTCCCTTGGCATGCCCTTTGCAGCCTCACTCCAAACGGGGCTCTCCGCTTCATCCATCCCCTGACTCCATACTAGCACCAACGGCCTGCTAAAGCGTTTCGCAGAAAACACCAAGGAACCTGTTTCTCACTCCAACCACAAAGCGTGCGCAGCACGAGTCTTGGCACAGCAGAATACTTCCTTTGGCATGCCCTTTGCAGCCTCACTCCAAACGGGGCTCTCCGCTTCATCCATCCCCTGACTCCACACTAGGACCAACGGGCTGCTAAAGCGTTTCGCAGAAAACACCAAGGAACCTGTTTCTCACTCCAACCACAAAGCGTGCGCAGCACGAGTCTTGGCACAGCAGAACACTTCCTTTGGCATGCCCTTTGCAGCCTCACTCCAAACGGGGCTCTCCGCTTCATCCATCCCCTGACTCCATACTAGCACCAACGGCCTGCTAAAGCGTTTCGCAGAAAACACCAAGGAACCTGTTTCTCACTCCAACCACAAAGCGTGCGCAGCACGAGTCTTGGCACAGCAGAATACTTCCTTTGGCATGCCCTTTGCAGCCTCACTCCAAACGGGGCTCTCCGCTTCATCCATCCCCTGACTCCATACTAGCACCAACGGGCTGCTAAAGCGTTTCGCAGAAAACACCAAGGAACCTGTTTCTCACTCCAAGCACAAAGCGTGCGCAGCACGAGTCTTGGCACAGCAGAACACTTCCCTTGGCATGCCCTTTGCAGCCTCACTCCAAACGGGGCTCTCCGCTTCATCCATCCCCTGACTCCATACTAGCACCAACGGGCTGCTAAAGCGTTTCGCAGAAAACACCAAGGAACCTGTTTCTCACTCCAACCACAAAGCGTGCGCAGCACGAGTCTTGGCACAGCAGAACACTTCCTTTGGCATGCCCTTTGCAGCCTCACTCCAAACGGGGCTCTCCGCTTCATCCATCCCCTGACTCCATACTAGCACCAACGGGCTGCTAAAGCGTTTCGCAGAAAACACCAACAAACCTGTTTCTCACTCCAACCACAAAGCGTGCGCAGCACGAGTCTTGGCACAGCAGAACACTTCCCTTGGCATGCCCTTTGCAGCCTCACTCCAAACGGGGCTCTCCGCTTCATCCATCCCCTGACTCCATACTAGCACCAACGGCCTGCTAAAGCGTTTCGCAGAAAACACCAAGGAACCTGTTTCTCACTCCAAGCACAAAGCGTGCGCAGCATGAGTCTTGGCACAGCAGAACACTTCCTTTGGCATGCCCTTTGCAGCCTCACTCCAAACGGGGCTCTCCGCTTCATCCATCCCCTGACTCCATACTAGCACCAACGGGCTGCTAAAGCGTTTCGCAGAAAACACCAAGGAAACTGTTTCTCACTCCAAGCACAAAGCGTGCGCAGCACGAGTCTTGGCACAGCAGAACACTTCCTTTGGCATGCCCTTTGCAGCCTCACTCCAAACGGGGCTCTCCGCTTCATCCATCCCCTGACTCCACACTAGGACCAACGGGCTGCTAAAGCGTTTCGCAGAAAACACCAAGGAACCTGTTTCTCACTCCAACCACAAAGCGTGCGCAGCACGAGTCTTGGCACAGCAGAACACTTCCCTTGGCATGCCCTTTGCAGCCTCACTCCAAACGGGGCTCTCCGCTTCATCCATCCCCTGACTCCATACTAGCACCAACGGCCTGCTAAAGCGTTTCGCAGAAAACACCAAGGAACCTGTTTCTCACTCCAACCACAAAGCGTGCGCAGCACGAGTCTTGGCACAGCAGAACACTTCCCTTGGCATGGCCTTTGCAGCCTCACTCCAAACAGGGCTCTCCGCTTCATCCATCCCCTGACTCCACACTAGGACCAACGGGCTGCTAAAGCTTTTCGCAGAAAACACCAAGTAACCTTTATCTCACTCCAACCACAAAGCGTGCGCAGCACGAGTCTTGGCACAGCAGAACACTTCCTTTGGCATGCCCTTTGCAGCCTCACTCCAAAAGGGGCTCTCTGCTTCATCCATCCCCTGACTCCATACTAGCACCAACGGGCTGCTAAAGTGTTTCGCAGAAAACACCAAGGAACCTGTTTCTCACTCCAACCACAAAGCGTGCGCAGCACGAGTCTTGGCACAGCAGAACACTTCCTTTGGCATGCCCTTTGCAGCCTCACTCCAAACGGGGCTCTCCGCTTCATCCATCCCCTGATTCCACACTAGCACCAACGGCCTGCTAAAGTGTTTCGCAGAAAACACCAAGGAACCTGTTTCTCACTCCAACCACAAAGCGTGCGCAGCACGAGTCTTGGCACAGCAGAACACTTCCTTTGGCATGCCCTTTGCAGCCTCACTCCAAACGGGGCTCTCCGCTTCATCCATCCCCTGACTCCATACTAGCACCAACGGCCTGCTAAAGCGTTTCGCAGAAAACACCAAGGAACCTGTTTCTCACTCCAACCACAAAGCGTGCGCAGCACGAGTCTTGGCACAGCAGAACACTTCCTTTGGCATGCCCTTTGCAGCCTCACTCCAAACGGGGCTCTCCGCTTCATCCATCCCCTGACTCCATACTAGCACCAACGGCCTGCTAAAGCGTTTCGCAGAAAACACCAAGGAACCTGTTTCTCACTCCAACCACAAAGCGTACGCAGCACGAGTCTTGGCACAGCAGAACACTTCCTTTGGCATGCCCTTTGCAGCCTCACTCCAAACGGGGCTCTCCGCTTCATCCATCCCCTGACTCCATACTAGCACCAACGGCCTGCTAAAGCGTTTCGCAGAAAACACCAAGGAACCTGTTTCTCACTCCAAGCACAAAGCGTGCGCAGCACGAGTCTTGGCACAGCAGAACACTTCCTTTGGCATGCCCTTTGCAGCCTCACTCCAAACGGGGCTCTCCGCTTCATCCATCCCCTGACTCCATACTAGCACCAACGGGCTGCTAAAGCGTTTCGCAGAAAACACCAACAAACCTGTTTCTCACTCCAAGCACAAAGCGTGCGCAGCACGAGTCTTGGCACAGCAGAATACTTCCTTTGGCATGCCCTTTGCAGCCTCACTCCAAACGGGGCTCTCCGCTTCATCCATCCCCTGACTCCACACTAGGACCAACGGGCTGCTAAAGCGTTTCGCAGAAAACACCAAGGAACCTGTTTCTCACTCCAACCACAAAGCGTGCGCAGCACGAGTCTTGGCACAGCAGAACACTTCCTTTGGCATGCCCTTTGCAGCCTCACTCCAAACGGGGCTCTCCGCTTCATCCATCCCCTGACTCCATACTAGCACCAACGGGCTGCTAAAGCGTTTCGCAGAAAACACCAAGGAACCTGTTTCTCACTCCAACCACAAAGCGTGCGCAGCACGAGTCTTGGCACAGCAGAACACTTCCTTTGGCATGCCCTTTGCAGCCTCACTCCAAACGGGGCTCTCCGCTTCATCCATCCCCTGACTCCATACTAGCACCAACGGCCTGCTAAAGCGTTTCGCAGAAAACACCAAGGAACCTGTTTCTCACTCCAACCACAAAGCGTGCGCAGCACGAGTCTTGGCACAGCAGAATACTTCCCTTGGCATGCCCTTTGCAGCCTCACTCCAAACGGGGCTCTCCGCTTCATCCATCCCCTGACTCCACACTAGGACCAACGGGCTGCTAAAGCGTTTCGCAGAAAACACCAAGGAACCTGTTTCTCACTCCAACCACAAAGCGTGCGCAGCACGAGTCTTGGCACAGCAGAACACTTCCTTTGGCATGCCCTTTGCAGCCTCACTCCAAACGGGGCTCTCCGCTTCATCCATCCCCTGACTCCATACTAGCACCAACGGGCTGCTAAAGCGTTTCGCAGAAAACACCAAGGAACCTGTTTCTCACTCCAAGCACAAAGCGTGCGCAGCACGAGTCTTGGCACAGCAGAACACTTCCCTTGGCATGCCCTTTGCAGCCTCACTCCAAACGGGGCTCTCCGCTTCATCCATCCCCTGACTCCATACTAGCACCAACGGCCTGCTAAAGCGTTTCGCAGAAAACACCAAGGAACCTGTTTCTCACTCCAACCACAAAGCGTGCGCAGCACGAGTCTTGGCACAGCAGAACACTTCCTTTGGCATGCCCTTTGCAGCCTCACTCCAAACGGGGCTCTCCGCTTCATCCATCCCCTGACTCCATACTAGCACCAACGGGCTGCTAAAGCGTTTCGCAGAAAACACCAAGGAACCTGTTTCTCACTCCAACCACAAAGCGTGCTCAGCACGAGTCTTGGCACAGCAGAACACTTCCTTTGGCATGCCCTTTGCAGCCTCACTCCAAACGGGGCTCTCCGCTTCATTCATCCCCTGACTCCATACTAGCACCAACGGCCTGCTAAAGCGTTTCGCAGAAAACACCAAGGAACCTGTTTCTCACTCCAACCACAAAGCGTGCGCAGCACGAGTCTTGGCACAGCAGAACACTTCCCTTGGCATGCCCTTTGCAGCCTCACTCCAAACGGGGCTCTCCGCTTCATCCATCCCCTGATTCCATACTAGCACCAACGACCTGCTAAAGCGTTTCGCAGAAAACACCAACAAACCTGTTTCTCACTCCAACCACAAAGCGTGCGCAGCACGAGTCTTGGCACAGCAGAACACTTCCTTTGGCATGCCCTTTGCAGCCTCACTCCAAACGGGGCTCTCCGCTTCATCCATCCCCTGACTCCATACTAGCACCAACGGCCTGCTAAAGCGTTTCGCAGAAAACACCAAGGAACCTGTTTCTCACTCCAACCACAAAGCGTGCGCAGCACGAGTCTTGGCACAGCAGAACACTTCCCTTGGCATGCCCTTTGCAGCCTCACTCCAAACGGGGCTCTCCGCTTCATCCATCCCCTGATTCCACACTAGCACCAACGGCCTGCTAAAGTGTTTCGCAGAAAACACCAAGGAACCTGTTTCTCACTCCAAGCACAAAGCGTGCGCAGCATGAGTCTTGGCACAGCAGAACACTTCCTTTGGCATGCCCTTTGCAGCCTCACTCCAAACGGGGCTCTCCGCTTCATCCATCCCCTGACTCCATACTAGCACCAACGGGCTGCTAAAGCGTTTCGCAGAAAACACCAAGGAAACTGTTTCTCACTCCAAGCACAAAGCGTGCGCAGCACGAGTCTTGGCACAGCAGAACACTTCCTTTGGCATGCCCTTTGCAGCCTCACTCCAAACGGGGCTCTCCGCTTCATCCATCCCCTGACTCCACACTAGGACCAACGGGCTGCTAAAGCGTTTCGCAGAAAACACCAAGGAACCTGTTTCTCACTCCAACCACAAAGCGTGCGCAGCACGAGTCTTGGCACAGCAGAACACTTCCTTTGGCATGCCCTTTGCAGCCTCACTCCAAACGGGGCTCTCCGCTTCATCCATCCCCTGACTCCACACTAGCACCAACGGCCTGCTAAAGCGTTTCGCACAAAACACCAAGGAACCTGTTTCTCACTCCAACCACAAAGCGTGCGCAGCACGAGTCTTGGCACAGCAGAACACTTCCCTTGGCATGCCCTTTGCAGCCTCACTCCAAACGGGGCTCTCCGCTTCATCCATCCCCTGATTCCACACTAGCACCAACGGCCTGCTAAAGCGTTTCGCAGAAAACACCAAGGAAACTGTTTCTCACTCCAAGCACAAAGCGTGCGCAGCACGAGTCTTGGCACAGCAGAACACTTCCTTTGGCATGCCCTTTGCAGCCTCACTCCAAACGGGGCTCTCCGCTTCATCCGTCCCCTGACTCCATACTAGCACCAACAGGTTACTAAAGCGTTTCGCAGAAAACACCAAGGAACCTGTTTCTCACTCCAACCACAAAGCGTGCGCAGCACGAGTCTTGGCACAGCAGAACACTTCCTTTGGCATGCCCTTTGCAGCCTCACTCCAAACGGGGCTCTCCGCTTCATCCATCCCCTGACTCCATACTAGCACCAACGGCCTGCTAAAGCGTTTCGCAGAAAACACCAAGGAACCTGTTTCTCACTCCAACCACAAAGCGTGCGCAGCACGAGTCTTGGCACAGCAGAACACTTCCTTTGGCATGCCCTTTGCAGCCTCACTCCAAACGGGGCTCTCCGCTTCATCCATCCCCTGACTCCATACTAGCACCAACGGGCTGCTAAAGCATTTCGCAGAAAACACCAAGGAACCTGTTTCTCACTCCAAGCACAAAGCGTGCGCAGCATGAGTCTTGGCACAGCAGAACACTTCCTTTGGCATGCCCTTTGCAGCCTCACTCCAAACGGGGCTCTCCGCTTCATCCATCCCCTGACTCCATACTAGCACCAACGGCCTGCTCAAGCGCTTCGCAGAAAACACCAAGGAAACTGTTTCTCACTCCAACCACAAAGCGTGCGCAGCACGAGTCTTGGCACAGCAGAACACTTCCCTTGGCATGCCCTTTGCAGCCTCACTCCAAACGGGGCTCTCCGCTTCATCCATCCCCTGACTCCATACTAGGACCAACGGGCTGCTAAAGCGTTTCGCAGAAAACACCAAGGAACCTGTTTCTCACTCCAAACACAAAGTGTGCGCAGCACGAGTCTTGGCACAGCAGAACACTTCCCTTGGCATGCCCTTTGCAGCCTCACTCCAAACGGGGCTCTCCGCTTCATCCATCCCCTGACTCCACACTAGCACCAACGGCCTGCTAAAGCGTTTCGCAGAAAACACCAAGGAACCTGTTTCTCACTCCAACCACAAAGCGTGCGCAGCACGAGTCTTGGCACAGCAGAACACTTCCTTTGGCATGCCCTTTGCAGCCTCACTCCAAACGGGGCTCTCCGCTTCATCCATCCCCTGACTCCATACTAGCACGAACGGCCTGCTAAAGCGTTTCGCAGAAAACACCAACAAACCTGTTTCTCACTCCAACCACAAAGCGTGCGCAGCACGAGTCTTGGCACAGCAGAACACTTCCCTTGGCATGCCCTTTGCAGCCTCACTCCAAACGGGGCTCTCCGCTTCATCCATCCCCTGACTCCATACTAGCAACAACGGCCTGCTCAAGCGCTTCGCAGAAAACACCAACAAACCTGTTTCTCACTCCAAACACAAAGTGTGCGCAGCACGAGTCTTGGCACAGCAGAACACTTCCTTTGGCATGCCCTTTGCAGCCTCACTCCAAACGGGGCTCTCCGCTTCATCCATCCCCTGACTCCATACTAGCACCAACGGGCTGCTAAAGCGTTTCGCAGAAAACACCAACAAACCTGTTTCTCACTCCAACCACAAAGCGTGCGCAGCACGAGTCTTGGCACAGCAGAACACTTCCCTTGGCATGCCCTTTGCAGCCTCACTCCAAACGGGGCTCTCCGCTTCATCCATCCCCTGACTCCATACTAGCACCAACGGGCTGCTAAAGCGTTTCGCAGAAAACACCAAGGAAACTGTTTCTCACTCCAACCACAAAGCGTGCGCAGCACGAGTCTTGGCACAGCAGAACACTTCCTTTGGCATGCCCTTTGCAGCCTCACTCCAAACGGGGCTCTCCGCTTCATCCATCCCCTGACTCCACACTAGCACCAACGGCCTGCTAAAGCGTTTCGCAGAAAACACCAAGGAACCTGTTTCTCACTCCAACCACAAAGCGTGCGCAGCACGAGTCTTGGCACAGCAGAACACTTCCCTTGGCATGGCCTTTGCAGCCTCACTCCAAACGGGGCTCTCCGCTTCATCCATCGCCTGATTCCACACTAGCACCAACGGCCTGCTAAAGCGTTTCGCAGAAAACACCAAGGAACCTGTTTCTCACTCCAAGCACAAAGCGTGCGCAGCACGAGTCTTGGCACAGCAGAACACTTCCTTTGGCATGCCCTTTGCAGCCTCACTCCAAACGGGGCTCTCCGCTTCATCCGTCCCCTGACTCCATACTAGCACCAACAGGTTACTAAAGTGTTTCGCAGAAAACACCAAGGAACCTGTTTCTCACTCCAACCACAAAGCGTGCGCAGCACGAGTCTTGGCACAGCAGAACACTTCCTTTGGCATGCCCTTTGCAGCCTCACTCCAAACGGGGCTCTCCGCTTCATCCATCCCCTGACTCCATACTAGCACCAACGGCCTGCTAAAGCGTTTCGCAGAAAACACCAAGGAACCTGTTTCTCACTCCAACCACAAAGCGTGCGCAGCACGAGTCTTGGCACAGCAGAACACTTCCTTTGGCATGCCCTTTGCAGCCTCACTCCAAACGGGGCTCTCCGCTTCATCCATCCCCTGACTCCATACTAGCACCAACGGCCTGCTCAAGCATTTCGCAGAAAACACCAAGGAACCTGTTTCTCACTCCAAGCACAAAGCGTGCGCAGCATGAGTCTTGGCACAGCAGAACACTTCCTTTGGCATGCCCTTTGCAGCCTCACTCCAAACGGGGCTCTCCGCTTCATCCATCCCCTGACTCCATACTAGCACCAACGGCCTGCTCAAGCGCTTCGCAGAAAACACCAAGGAAACTGTTTCTCACTCCAACCACAAAGCGTGCGCAGCACGAGTCTTGGCACAGCAGAACACTTCCCTTGGCATGCCCTTTGCAGCCTCACTCCAAACGGGGCTCTCCGCTTCATCCATCCCCTGACTCCATACTAGGACCAACGGGCTGCTAAAGCGTTTCGCAGAAAACACCAAGGAACCTGTTTCTCACTCCAACCACAAAGCGTGCGCAGCACGAGTCTTGGCACAGCAGAACACTTCCTTTGGCATGCCCTTTGCAGCCTCACTCCAAACGGGGCTCTCCGCTTCATCCATCCCCTGACTCCATACTAGCACGAACGGCCTGCTAAAGCGTTTCGCAGAAAACACCAACAAACCTGTTTCTCACTCCAACCACAAAGCGTGCGCAGCACGAGTCTTGGCACAGCAGAACACTTCCCTTGGCATGCCCTTTGCAGCCTCACTCCAAACGGGGCTCTCCGCTTCATCCATCCCCTGACTCCATACTAGCAACAACGGCCTGCTCAAGCGCTTCGCAGAAAACACCAACAAACCTGTTTCTCACTCCAAACACAAAGTGTGCGCAGCACGAGTCTTGGCACAGCAGAACACTTCCCTTGGCATGCCCTTTGCAGCCTCACTCCAAACGGGGCTCTCCGCTTCATCCATCCCCTGACTCCATACTAGCACCAACGGCCTGCTAAAGCGTTTCGCAGAAAACATCAAGGAACCTGTTTCTCACTCCAACCACAAAGCGTGCGCAGCACGAGTCTTGGCACAGCAGAATACTTCCTTTAGCATGCCCTTTGCAGCCTCACTCCAAACGGGGCTCTCCGCTTCATCCATCCCCTGACTCCACACTAGGACCAACGGGCTGATAAAGCGTTTCGCAGAAAACACCAAGGAACCTGTTTCTCACTCCAACCACAAAGCGTGCGCAGCACGAGTCTTGGCACAGCAGAACACTTCCTTTGGCATGCCCTTTGCAGCCTCACTCCAAACGGGGCTCTCCGCTTCATCCATCCCCTGACTCCATACCAGCACCAACGGCCTGCTAAAGTGTTTCGCAGAAAACACCAAGGAACCTGTTTCTCACTCCAACCACAAAGCGTGCGCAGCACGAGTCTTGGCACAGCAGAACACTTCCTTTGGCATGCCCTTTGCAGCCTCACTCCAAAAGGGGCTCTCCGCTTCATCCATCCCCTGACTCCATACTAGCACCAACGGGCTGCTAAAGCGTTTCGCAGAACACACCAAGGAACCTGTTTCTCACTCCAACCACAAAGCGTGCGCAGCACGAGTCTTGGCACAGCAGAACACTTCCCTTGGCATGCCCTTTGCAGCCTCACTCCAAACGGGGCTCTCCGCTTCATCCATCCCCTGATTCCACACTAGCACCAATGGCCTGCTAAAGCGTTTCGCAGAAAACACCAAGGAACCTGTTTCTCACTCCAACCACAAAGCGTGCGCAGCACGAGTCTTGGCACAGCAGAACACTTCCCTTGGCATGCCCTTTGCAGCCTCACTCCAAACGGGGCTCTCCGCTTCATCCAGCCCCTGACTCCATACTAGCACCAACAGGCTGCTAAAGCGTTTCGCAGAAAACACCAAGGAACCTGTTTCTCACTCCAACCACAAAGCGTGCGCAGCACGAGTCTTGGCACAGCAGAACACTTCCTTTGGCATGCCCTTTGCAGCCTCACTCCAAAAGGGGCTCTCCGCTTCATCCATCCCCTGATTCCACACTAGCACCAACGGCCTGCTAAAGCGCTTCGCAGAAAACACTAACAAACCTCTTTCTCACTCCAAGCACAAAGCGTGCGCAGCACGAGTCTTGGCACAGCAGAACACTTCGCTTGGCATGCCCTTTGCAGCCTCACTCCAAACGGGGCTCTCTGCTTCATCCATCCCCTGACTCCATACTAGCACCAACGGGCTGCTAAAGCGTTTCGCAGAAAACACCAAGGAACCTGTTTCTCACTCCAACCACAAAGCGTACGCAGCACGAGTCTTGGCACAGCAGAACACTTCCTTTGGCATGCCCTTTGCAGCCTCACTCCAAACGGGGCTCTCCGCTTCATCCATCCCCTGACTCCATACTAGCACCAACGGGCTGCTAAAGCGTTTCGCAGAAAACACCAAGGAACCTGTTTCTCACTCCAACCACAAAGCGTGCGTAGCATTAGTCTTGGCACAGCAGAACACTTCCTTTGGCATGCCCTTTGCAGCCTCACTCCAAACGGGGCTCTCCGCTTCATCCATCCCCTGACTCCATACTAGCACCAACGGCCTGCTAAAGCGTTTCGCAGAAAACACCAAGGAACCTGTTTCTCACTCCAACCACAAAGCGTGCGCAGCACGAGTCTTGGCACAGCAGAACACTTCCCTTGGCATGCCCTTTGCAGCCTCACTCCAAAAGGGGCTCTCCGCTTCATCCATCCCCTGACTCCATACTAGCACCAACGGGCTGCTAAAGCGTTTCGCAGAACACACCAAGGAACCTGTTTCTCACTCCAAGCACAAAGCGTGCGCAGCACGAGTCTTGGCACAGCAGAACACTTCCCTTGGCATGCCCTTTGCAGCCTCACTCCAAACGGGGCTCTCCGCTTCATCCATCCCCTGATTCCACACTAGCACCAATGGCCTGCTAAAGCGTTTCGCAGAAAACACCAAGGAACCTGTTTCTCACTCCAACCACAAAGCGTGCGCAGCACGAGTCTTGGCACAGCAGAACACTTCCTTTGGCATGCCCTTTGCAGCCTCACTCCAAACGGGGCTCTCCGCTTCATCCATCCCCTGACTCCATACTAGCACCAACAGGCTGCTAAAGCGTTTCGCAGAAAACACCAAGGAACCTGTTTCTCACTCCAACCACAAAGCGTGCGCAGCACGAGTCTTGGCACAGCAGAACACTTCCTTTGGCATGCCCTTTGCAGCCTCACTCCAAATGGGGCTCTCCGCTTCATCCATCCCCTGACTCCATACTAGCACCAACGGGCTGCTAAAGCGTTTCGCAGAACACACCAAGGAACCTGTTTCTCACTCCAAGCACAAAGCGTGCGCAGCACGAGTCTTGGCACAGCAGAACACTTCCCTTGGCATTCCCTTTGCAGCCTCACTCCAAACGGGGCTCTCCGCTTCATCCATCCCCTGATTCCACACTAGCACCAATGGCCTGCTAAAGCGTTTCGCAGAAAACACCAAGGAACCTGTTTCTCACTCCAACCACAAAGCGTGCGCAGCACGAGTCTTGGCACAGCAGAACACTTCCTTTGGCATGCCCTTTGCAGCCTCACTCCAAAAGGGGCTCTCCGCTTCATCCATCCCCTGACTCCATACTAGCACCAACGGGCTGCTAAAGCGTTTCGCAGAACACACCAAGGAACCTGTTTCTCACTCCAAGCACAAAGCGTGCGCAGCACGAGTCTTGGCACAGCAGAACACTTCCTTTGGCATGCCCTTTGCAGCCTCACTCCAAACGGGGCTCTCCGCTTCATCCATCCCCTGACTCCACACTAGGACCAACGGGCTGCTAAAGCGTTTCGCAGAAAACACCAAGGAACCTGTTTCTCACTCCAACCACAAAGCGTGCACAGCACGAGTCTTGGCACAGCAGAACACTTCCTTTGGCATGCCCTTTGCAGCCTCACTCCAAACGGGGCTCTCCGCTTCATCCATCCCCTGACTCCATACTAGCACCAATGGGCTGCTAAAGCGTTTCGCAGAAAACACCAAGGTACCTGTTTCTCACTCCAACCACAAAGCGTGCGCAGCACGAGTCTTGGCACAGCAGAACACTTCCTTTGGCATGCCCTTTGCAGCCTCACTCCAAACGGGGCTCTCCGCTTCATCCATCCCCTGACTCCATACTAGCACCAACGGCCTGCTAAAGTGTTTCGCAGAAAACACCAACAAACCTGTTTCTCACTCCAAACACAAAGTGTGCGCAGCACGAGTCTTGGCACAGCAGAACACTTCCCTTGGCATGCCCTTTGCAGCCTCACTCCAAACGGGGCTCTCCGCTTCATCCAGCCCCTGACTCCATACTAGCACCAACGGGCTGCTAAAGCGTTTCGCAGAAAACATCAAGGAACCTGTTTCTCACTCCAACCACAAAGCGTGCGCAGCACGAGTCTTGGCACAGCAGAATACTTCCTTTGGCATGCCCTTTGCAGCCTCACTCCAAACGGGGCTCTCCGCTTCATCCATCCCCTGACTCCACACTAGGACCAACGGGCTGATAAAGCGTTTCGCAGAAAACACCAAGGAACCTGTTTCTCACTCCAACCACAAAGCGTGCGCAGCACGAGTCTTGGCACAGCAGAACACTTCCTTTGGCATGCCCTTTGCAGCCTCACTCCAAACGGGGCTCTCCGCTTCATCCATCCCCTGACTCCATACTAGCACCAACGGCCTGCTAAAGTGTTTCGCAGAAAACACCAAGGAACCTGTTTCTCACTCCAACCACAAAGCGTGCGCAGCACGAGTCTTGGCACAGCAGAACACTTCCTTTGGCATGCCCTTTGCAGCCTCACTCCAAACGGGGCTCTCCGCTTCATCCATCCCCTGATTCCACACTAGCACCAACGGCCTGCTAAAGCGCTTCGCAGAAAACACTAACAAACCTGTTTCTCACTCCAACCACAAAGTGTGCGCAGCACGAGTCTTGGCACAGCAGAACACTTCCCTTGGCATGCCCTTTGCAGCCTCACTCCAAACGGGGCTCTCCGCTTCATCCATCCCCTGACTCCATACTAGCACCAACGGGCTGCTAAAGCGTTTCGCAGAAAACACCAACAAACCTGTTTCTCACTCCAACCACAAAGCGTGCGCAGCACGAGTCTTGGCACAGCAGAACACGTCCTTTGGCATGCCCTTTGCAGCCTCACTCCAAACGGGGCTCTCCGCTTCATCCATCCCCTGACTCCATACTAGCACCAACGGGCTGCTAAAGCGTTTTGCAGAAAACACCAAGGAACCTGTTTCTCACTCCAACCACAAAGGGTGCGCAGCACGAGTCTTGGCACAGCAGAACACTTCCTTTGGCATGCCCTTTGCAGCCTCACTCCAAACGGGACTCTCCGCTTCATCCATCCCCTGACTCCATACTAGCACCAACGGGCTGCTAAAGCGTTTCGCAGAAAACACCAACAAACCTGTTTCTCACTCCAACCACAAAGCGTGTGCAGCACGAGTCTTGGCACAGCAGAACACTTCCTTTGGCATGCCCTTTGCAGCCTCACTCCAAACGGGGCTCTCCGCTTCATCCATCCCCTGACTCCCTACTAGCACCAACGGCCTGCTAAAGCGTTTCGCAGAAAACACCAAGGAACCTGTTTCTCACTCCAACCACAAAGCGTGCGCAGCACGAGTCTTGGCACAGCAGAACACTTCCCTTGGCATGCCCTTTGCAGCCTCACTCCAAACGGGGCTCTCCGCTTCATCCATCCCCTGACTCCATACTAGCACCAACGGGTTGCTAAAGCGTTTCGCAGAAAACACCAAGGAACCTGTTTCTCACTCCAACCACAAAGCGTGCGCAGCACGAGTCTTGGCACAGCAGAACACTTCCTTTGGCATGCCCTTTGCAGCCTCACTCCAAACGGGGCTCTCCGCTTCATCCATCCCCTGACTCCATACTAGCACCAACGGGCTGCTGAAGCGTTTCGCAGAAAACACCAAGGAACCTGTTTCTCACTCCAACCACAAAGCGTACGCAGCACGAGTCTTGGCACAGCAGAACACTTCCTTTGGCATGCCCTTTGCAGCCTCACTCCAAACGGGGCTCTCCGCTTCATCCATCCCCTGACTCCATACTAGCACCAACGGGCTGCTAAAGCGTTTCGCAGAAAACACCAAGGAACCTGTTTCTCACTCCAACCACAAAGCGTGCGTAGCATTAGTCTTGGCACAGCAGAACACTTCCTTTGGCATGCCCTTTGCAGCCTCACTCCAAACGGGGCTCTCCGCTTCATCCATCCCCTGACTCCACACTAGCACCAACGGCCTGCTAAAGCGTTTCGCAGAAAACACCAAGGAACCTGTTTCTCACTCCAAGCACAAAGCGTGCGCAGCACGAGTCTTGGCACAGCAGAACACTTCCTTTGGCATGCCCTTTGCAGCCTCACTCCAAACGGGGCTCTCCGCTTCATCCATCCCCTGACTCCATACTAGCACCAACGGCCTGCTAAAGCGTTTCGCAGAAAACACCAACAAACCTGTTTCTCACTCCAACCACAAAGCGTGCGCAGCACGAGTCTTGGCACAGCAGAATACTTCCCTTGGCATGCCCTTTGCAGCCTCACTCCAAACGGGGCTCTCCGCTTCATCCATCCCCTGACTCCATACTAGCAACAACGGCCTGCTCAAGCGCTTCGCAGAAAACACCAACAAACCTGTTTCTCACTCCAAACACAAAGTGTGCGCAGCACGAGTCTTGGCACAGCAGAACACTTCCCTTGGCATGCCCTTTGCAGCCTCACTCCAAACGGGGCTCTCCGCTTCATCCATCCCCTGACTCCATACTAGCACCAATGGGCTACTAAAGCGTTTCGCAGAACACACCAAGGAACCTGTTTCTCACTCCAACCACAAAGCGTGCGTAGCATTAGTCTTGGAACAGCAGAACACTTCCTTTGGCATGCCCTTTGCAGCCTCACTCCAAACGGGGCTCTCCGCTTCATCCATCCCCTGATTCCACACTAGCACCAACGGGCTGCTAAAGCGTTTCGCAGAAAACACCAAGGAACCTGTTTCTCACTCCAACCACAAAGCGTGCGCAGCACGAGTCTTGGCACAGCAGAACACTTCCCTTGGCATGCCCTTTGCAGCCTCACTCCAAACGGGGCTCTCCGCTTCATCCATCCCCTGACTCCATACTAGCACCAACGGGCTGCTAAAGCGTTTCGCAGAAAACACCAAGGAACCTGTTTCTCACTCCAACCACAAAGCGTGCGCAGCACGAGTCTTGGCACAGCAGAACACTTCCTTTGGCATGCCCTTTGCAGCCTCACTCCAAACGGGGCTCTCCGCTTCATCCATCCCCTGACTCCATACTAGCACCAACGGGCTGCTAAAGCGTTTCGCAGAAAACACCAAGGAACCTGTTTCTCACTCCAACCACAAAGCGTACGCAGCACGAGTCTTGGCACAGCAGAACACTTCCTTTGGCATGCCCTTTGCAGCCTCACTCCAAACGGGGCTCTCCGCTTCATCCATCCCCTGACTCCATACTAGCACCAACGGGCTGCTAAAGCGTTTCGCAGAAAACACCAAGGAACCTGTTTCTCACTCCAACCACAAAGCGTGCGTAGCATTAGTCTTGGCACAGCAGAACACTTCCTTTGGCATGCCCTTTGCAGCCTCACTCCAAACGGGGCTCTCCGCTTCATCCATCCCCTGACTCCACACTAGCACCAACGGCCTGCTAAAGCGTTTCGCAGAAAACACCAACAAACCTGTTTCTCACTCCAACCACAAAGCGTGCGCAGCACGAGTCTTGGCACAGCAGAACACTTCCTTTGGCATGCCCTTTGCAGCCTCACTCCAAACGGGGCTCTCCGCTTCATCCATCCCCTGACTCCATACTAGCACCAACGGCCTGCTAAAGCGTTTCGCAGAAAACACCAAGGAACCTGCTTCTCACTCCAACCACAAAGCGTGCGCAGCACGAGTCTTGGCACAGCAGAACACTTCCCTTGGCATGCCCTTTGCAGCCTCACTCCAAACGGGGCTCTCCGCTTCATCCATCCCCTGATTCCACACTAGCACCAACGGCCTGCTAAAGTGTTTCGCAGAAAACACCAAGGAACCTGTTTCTCACTCCAACCACAAAGCGTGCGCAGCACGAGTCTTGGCACAGCAGAACACTTCCTTTGGCATGCCCTTTGCAGCCTCACTCCAAACGGGGCTCTCCGCTTCATCCATCCCCTGACTCCCTACTAGCACCAACGGCCTGCTAAAGCGTTTCGCAGAAAACACGAAGGAACCTGTTTCTCACTCCAACCACAAAGCGTGCGCAGCACGAGTCTTGGCACAGCAGAACACTTCCTTTGGCATGCCCTTTGCAGCCTCACTCCAAACGGGGCTCTCCGCTTCATCCATCCCCTGACTCCATACTAGCACCAACGGCCTGCTAAAGCGTTTCGCAGAAAACACCAAGGAACCTGTTTCTCACTCCAACCACAAAGCGTACGCAGCACGAGTCTTGGCACAGCAGAACACTTCCTTTGGCATGCCCTTTGCAGCCTCACTCCAAACGGGGCTCTCCGCTTCATCCATCCCCTGACTCCATACTAGCACCAAAGGCCTGCTAAAGCGTTTCGCAGAAAACACCAAGGAACCTGTTTCTCACTCCAAGCACAAAGCGTGCGCAGCACGAGTCTTGGCACAGCAGAACACTTCCTTTGGCATGCCCTTTGCAGCCTCACTCCAAACGGGGCTCTCCGCTTCATCCATCCCCTGACTCCATACTAGCACCAACGGGCTGCTAAAGCGTTTCGCAGAAAACACCAACAAACCTGTTTCTCACTCCAAGCACAAAGCGTGCGCAGCATGAGTCTTGGCACAGCAGAATACTTCCTTTGGCATGCCCTTTGCAGCCTCACTCCAAACAGGGCTCTCCGCTTCATCCATCCCCTGACTCCACACTAGGACCAACGGGCTGCTAAAGCGTTTCGCAGAAAACACCAAGGAACCTGTTTCTCACTCCAAGCACAAAGCGTGCGCAGCACGAGTCTTGGCACAGCAGAACACTTCCTTTGGCATGCCCTTTGCAGCCTCACTCCAAACGGGGCTCTCCGCTTCATCCATCCCCTGACTCCATACTAGCACCAACGGGCTGCTAAAGCGTTTCGCAGAAAACACCAAGGAACCTGTTTCTCACTCCAACCACAAAGCGTGCGCAGCACGAGTCTTGGCACAGCAGAACACTTCCTTTGGCATGCCCTTTGCAGCCTCACTCCAAACGGGGCTCTCCGCTTCATCCATCCCCTGACTCCATACTAGCACCAACGGCCTGCTAAAGCGTTTCGCAGAAAACACCAAGGAACCTGTTTCTCACTCCAACCACAAAGCGTGCGCAGCACGAGTCTTGGCACAGCAGAATACTTCCCTTGGCATGCCCTTTGCAGCCTCACTCCAAATAGGGCTCTCCGCTTCATCCATCCCCTGACTCCACACTAGGACCAACGGGCTGCTAAAGCTTTTCGCAGAAAACACCAAGGAACCTTTATCTCACTCCAACCACAAAGCGTGCGCAGCACGAGTCTTGGCACAGCAGAACACTTCCTTTGGCATGCCCTTTGCAGCCTCACTCCAAAAGGGGCTCTCCGCTTCATCCATCCCCTGACTCCATACTAGCACCAACGGGCTGCTAAAGTGTTTCGCAGAAAACACCAAGGAACCTGTTTCTCACTCCAACCACAAAGCGTACGCAGCACGAGACTTGGCACAGCAGAACACTTCCTTTGGCATGCCCTTTGCAGCCTCACTCCAAACGGGGCTCTCCGCTTCATCCATCCCCTGATTCCACACTAGCACCAACGGGCTGCTAAAGTGTTTCGCAGAAAACACCAAGGAACCTGTTTCTCACTCCAACCACAAAGCGTGCGCAGCACGAGTCTTGGCACAGCAGAACACTTCCTTTGGCATGCCCTTTGCAGCCTCACTCCAAACGGGGCTCTCCGCTTCATCCATCCCCTGACTCCATACTAGCACCAACGGGCTGCTAAAGCGTTTCGCAGAAAACACCAAGGAACCTGTTTCTCACTCCAACCACAAAGCGTGCGCAGCACGAGTCTTGGCACAGCAGAACACTTCCCTTGGCATGCCCTTTGCAGCCTCACTCCAAACGGGGCTCTCCGCTTCATCCATCCCCTGACTCCATACTAGCACCAACGGGCTGCTAAAGCGTTTCGCAGAAAACACCAAGGAACCTGTTTCTCACTCCAAGCACAAAGCGTGCGCAGCACGAGTCTTGGCACAGCAGAACACTTCCTTTGGCATGCCCTTTGCAGCCTCACTCCAAACGGGGCTCTCCGCTTCATCCATCCCCTGACTCCATACTAGCACCAACGGGCTGCTAAAGCGTTTCGCAGAAAACACCAAGGAACCTGTTTCTCACTCCAACCACAAAGCGTACGCAGCACGAGTCTTGGCACAGCAGAACACTTCCTTTGGCATGCCCTTTGCAGCCTCACTCCAAACGGGGCTCTCCGCTTCATCCAGCCCCTGACTCCATACTAGCACCAACGGCCTGCTAAAGCGTTTCGCAGAAAACACCAAGGAACCTGTTTCTCACTCCAACCACAAAGCGTGCATAGCATTAGTCTTGGCACAGCAGAACACTTCCTTTGGCATGCCCTTTGCAGCCTCACTCCAAACGGGGCTCTCCGCTTCATCCATCCCCTGACTCCATACTAGCACCAACGGGCTGCTAAAGCGTTTCGCAGAAAACACCAAGGAACCTGTTTCTCACTCCAAGCGCAAAGCGTGCGCAGCACGAGTCTTGGCACAGCAGAACACTTCCTTTGGCATGCCCTTTGCAGCCTCACTCCAAACGGGGCTCTCCGCTTCATCCATCCCCTGACTCCATACTAGCACCCACGGGCTGCTAAAGCGTTTCGCAGAAAACACCAAGGAACCTGTTTCTCACTCCAACCACAAAGCGTGCGCAGCACGAGTCTTGGCACAGCAGAACACTTCCCTTGGCATGCCCTTTGCAGCCTCACTCCAAACGGGGCTCTCCGCTTCATCCATCCCCTGACTCCATACTAGCACCAACGGGCTGCTAAAGCGTTTCGCAGAAAACACCAAGGAACCTGTTTCTCACTCCAACCACAAAGCGTGCGCAGCACGAGTCTTGGCACAGCAGAACACTTCCCTTGGCATGCCCTTTGCAGCCTCACTCCAAACGGGGCTCTCCGCTTCATCCATCCCCTGACTCCATACTAGCACCAACGGGCTGCTAAAGCGTTTCGCAGAAAACACCAAGGAACCTGTTTCTCACTCCAAGCACAAAGCGTGCGCAGCACGAGTCTTGGCACAGCAGAACACTTCCTTTGGCATGCCCTTTGCAGCCTCACTCCAAACGGGGCTCTCCGCTTCATCCATCCCCTGACTCCATACTAGCACCAACGGGCTGCTAAAGCGTTTCGCAGAAAACACCAAGGAACCTGTTTCTCACTCCAACCACAAAGCGTGCGTAGCATTAGTCTTGGCACAGCACAACACTTCCTTTGGCATGCCCTTTGCAGCCTCACTCCAAACGGGGCTCTCCGCTTCATCCATCCCCTGACTCCATACTAGCACCAACGGGCTGCTAAAGCGTTTCGCAGAAAACACCAAGGAACCTGTTTCTCACTCCAACCACAAAGCATGCGCAGCACGAGTCTTGGCACAGCAGAACACTTCCTTTGGCATGCCCTTTGCAGCCTCACTCCAAACGGGGCTCTCCGCTTCATCCATCCCCTGACTCCATACTAGCACCCACGGGCTGCTAAAGCGTTTCGCAGAAAACACCAAGGAACCTGTTTCTCACTCCAACCACAAAGCGTGCGCAGCACGAGTCTTGGCACAGCAGAACACTTCCCTTGGCATGCCCTTTGCAGCCTCACTCCAAACGGGGCTCTCCGCTTCATCCATCCCCTGACTCCATACTAGCACCAACGGCCTGCTAAAGCGTTTCGCAGAAAACACCAAGGAACCTGTTTCTCACTCCAACCACAAAGTGTGCGCAGCACGAGTCTTGGCACAGCAGAACACTTCCCTTGGCATGCCCTTTGCAGCCTCACTCCAAACGGGGCTCTCCGCTTCATCCATCCCCTGACTCCATACTAGCACCAACGGCCTGCTAAAGCGTTTCGCAGAAAACACCAAGGAACCTGTTTCTCACTCCGACCACAAAGCGTGCGTAGCATTAGTCTTGGCACAGCAGAACACTTCCTTTGGCATGCCCTTTGCAGCCTCACTCCAAAAGGGGCTCTCCGCTTCATCCATCCCCTGACTCCATACTAGCACCAACGGCCTGCTAAAGCGTTTCGCAGAAAACACCAAGGAACCTGTTTCTCACTCCAACCACAAAGCGTGCGCAGCACGAGTCTTGGCACAGCAGAACACTTCCCTTGGCATGCCCTTTGCAGCCTCACTCCAAACGGGGCTCTCCGCTTCATCCATCCCCTGACTCCATACTAGCACCAACGGCCTGCTAAAGCATTTCGCAGAAAACACCAAGGAACCTGTTTCTCACTCCAAGCACAAAGCGTGCGCAGCACGAGTCTTGGCACAGCAGAACACTTCCTTTGGCATGCCCTTTGCAGCCTCACTCCAAACGGGGCTCTCCGCTTCATCCATCCCCTGACTCCATACTAGCACCAATGGGCTACTAAAGCGTTTCGCAGAAAACACCAAGGAACCTGTTTCTCACTCCAACCACAAAGCGTGCGTAGCATTAGTCTTGGCACAGCAGAACACTTCCTTTGGCATGCCCTTTGCAGCCTCACTCCAAACGGGGCTCTCCGCTTCATCCATCCCCTGATTCCACACTCGCACCAACGGGCTGCTAAAGCGTTTCGCAGAAAACACCAACAAACCTGTTTCTCACTCCAACCACAAAGCGTGCGCAGCACGAGTCTTGGCACAGCAGAACACTTCCCTTGGCATGCCCTTTGCAGCCTCACTCCAAACGGGGCTCTCCGCTTCATCCATCCCCTGACTCCATATGAGCACCAACGGCCTGCTAAAGCGTTTCGCAGAAAACACCAAGGAACCTGTTTCTCACTCCAACCACAAAGCGTGCGCAGCACGAGTCTTGGCACAGCAGAACACTTCCCTTGGCATGCCCTTTGCAGCCTCACTCCAAACGGGGCTCTCCGCTTCATCCATCCCCTGACTCCATACTAGCACCAACGGCTGCTAAAGCGTTTCGCAGAAAACACCAAGGAACCTGTTTCTCACTCCAACCACAAAGCGTGCGCAGCACGAGTCTTGGCACAGCAGAACACTTCCTTTGGCATGCCCTTTGCAGCCTCACTCCAAACGGGGCTCTCCGCTTCATCCATCCCCTGACTCCATATTAGCACCCACGGGCTGCTAAAGCGTTTCGCAGAAAACACCAAGGAACCTGTTTCTCACTCCAACCACAAAGCGTGCGCAGCACGAGTCTTGGCACAGCAGAACACTTCCCTTGGCATGCCCTTTGCAGCCTCACTCCAAACGGGGCTCTCCGCTTCATCCATCCCCTGACTCCATACTAGCACCAACGGGCTGCTAAAGCGTTTCGCAGAAAACACCAAGGAACCTGTTTCTCACTCCAACCACAAAGCGTGCGCAGCACGAGTCTTGGCACAGCAGAACACTTCCTTTGGCATGCCCTTTGCAGCCTCACTCCAAACGGGGCTCTCCGCTTCATCCATCCCCTGACTCCATACTAGCACCAACGGGCTGCTAAAGCGTTTCGCAGAAAACACCAAGGAACCTGTTTCTCACTCCAACCACAAAGCGTGCGCAGCACGAGTCTTGGCACAGCAGAACACTTCCCTTGGCATGCCCTTTGCAGCCTCACTCCAAACGGGGCTCTCCGCTTCATCCATCCCCTGACTCCACACTAGCACCAACGGCCTGCTAAAGCGTTTCGCAGAAAACACCAACAAACCTGTTTCTCACTCCAACCACAAAGCGTGCGCAGCACGAGTCTTGGCACAGCAGAACACTTCCCTTGGCATGCCCTTTGCAGCCTCACTCCAAACGGGGCTCTCCGCTTCATCCATCCCCTGACTCCATACTAGCACCAACGGGCTGCTAAAGCGTTTCGCAGAAAACACCAAGGAACCTGTTTCTCACTCCAACCACAAAGCGTGCGCAGCACGAGTCTTGGCACAGCAGAACACTTCCCTTGGCATGCCCTTTGCAGCCTCACTCCAAACGGGGCTCTCCGCTTCATCCATCCCCTGACTCCATACTAGCACCAACGGGCTGCTAAAGCGTTTCGCAGAAAACACCAAGGAACCTGTTTCTCACTCCAACCACAAAGCGTGCGCAGCACGAGTCTTGGCACAGCAGAACACTTCCTTTGGCATGCCCTTTGCAGCCTCACTCCAAACGGGGCTCTCCGCTTCATCCATCCCCTGACTCCATATTAGCACCCACGGGCTGCTAAAGCGTTTCGCAGAAAACCCCAAGGAACCTGTTTCTCACTCCAACCACAAAGCGTGCGCAGCACGAGTCTTGGCACAGCAGAACACTTCCCTTGGCATGCCCTTTGCAGCCTCACTCCAAACGGGGCTCTCCGCTTCATCCATCCCCTGACTCCATATTAGCACCACGGGCTGCTAAAGCGTTCGCAGAAAACCCAAGAACCTGTTTCTCACTCCAACCACAAAGCGTGCGCAGCACGAGTCTTGGCACAGCAGAACACTTCCCTTGGCATGCCTTTGCAGCCTCACTCAAACGGGGCTCTCCGCTTCATCCATCCCCTGACCTCCATACT
>NW_028288693.1:0-33817 GCF_059628265.1 Tinamus guttatus | reverse complement strand
CCCCGTGTCCCCGTGTCCCCACGGGTGCCCAGGATCCGCCTGGGCCGGGCAGGGCTCATCTGGCGCCGGGGGAAGCCACCTGCAAGGGACCGCGCGCGGTCAGCGGGCCCAGGCGTCCGGGGGGGACGTGGGGGCTGGGGGGGCGCTGGGGGACACTGCGGGGACAAGGGACCCATGGGGAGGGACCGGGGCTATGGGTGACATTGGGATGGGGATGGGGACACTGGGGGATAAGGGACCCATGGGGAGGGGACTGGGGCTGTGGGTGACATTGGGATGGAGATGGGGGACAAGGGACCCATGGGGAGGGGACTGGGGTTGCAGGGTGACATTGGGATGGGGACACTGGGGGACAAGGGACCCATGGGGAGGGGACCAGGGTTATGAGTGACACCGGAATGGAGATGGGGACATTGGGGGACAAGGGGACCCATGGGGAGGGGACTGGGACTGTGGGTGACATTGGGGGACAAGGGACCCATGGGGAGGGGCCTGGGGCTGCGGGTGACATTGGGATGGGGGACATTGGGGGACACTGGGGGACAAGGGACCCATGGGGAGGAGACCGGGGTTGTGGGTGACATTGGGATGGGGACACTGGGGGACCATGGGGAGGGGACCAGGGTTATGGGTGACACCGGAATGGAGATGGGGACATTGGGGGACAAGGGACCCATGGGGAGGGGACTGGGGCTGCGGGTGACATTGGGATGGGGACACTGGGGGACCCATGGGGAGGGGACCAGGGTTATTGGGTGACACGGAATGGAGATGGGGACATTGGGGGACAAGCGACCCATGGGGAGGGGACTGGGGCTGCAGGTGACATTGGGATGGGGACACTGGGGGACAAAGGGCCCATGGGGAGGGGACCAGGGCTGTGGGTGACACCAGGGAGGGTTGGGGACCCTGGGCCCCTGGGTGTCCCCAGGACAGGGTTGGCCTTGGCTGTCCCCGGGGACAGGATTGGCCCCAGGCCAGGGTCACCCCTGGATGTCCCCAGGCCAGGGTTGGCCCTGGGTGTCCCGGAGGGTTTGTCTCTGGGTGTCCCCACAGGGGTTGGCCCTGGGTGTCCCCAGGCCAGGGTTGTCCCCAGGTGTCCCTGGAGGGGTCACCCCCGGGTGTCCCCAGGACAGGGTCGGCCCCAGGTGTCCCAGGACAGGGTCACCCCTGTGCGTCCCCAGGCCAGGGTTGTCCCCAGGTGTCCCTGGAGGGGGTTGGCCCTGGGTGTCCCCAAGCCAGGGTCGCCCCTGGGTGTCCCAGGCAGGGTCGCCCCGGGGGGACGGGCGCGCGCCGCGGCACCCACCAGGGTGAAGCCGTCGTAGATCTGCAATGAGCTCCTCGGTCTTGTACTGCTCGAGGACCACGACGCCGTGCAGGGCGCCGCTGCGGCGCCGCGCGCAGCCCTCGCAGTGCACCAGGTACGTGTTGCGCCCGCCGTCTCGCTCGTCACGAACAGGATGTTGAAGACCTCCACCTGCGGCGCCAGCCTTGGCCTCGGCCCCCGGACCGGCCCCACGGACCGGCCCCGGGGCCTTGGGCCCAAAACCAGCCCCATTGACTGTCCCATGGAGTGACTGTCCCCACTGACTATCCCCATGGCCTTGTGCCCAAAAACCAGCCCCATGGGCCCCCATTGACTGCCCCATGGCCTTGGTCCCAAAATCAGTCCCATTGACCAACCCCATGGACAAGGCCTTGGGCCCAAAACCAGCCCCGTTGACTGCCCCATGGACTGACTGTCCCCATTGACTATCCCCATGGCCCATCCCCATGGCCTTGTCCCCAAAAACCAGCCCCATGGGCCCCCATTGACTGCCCCATGGCCTTGATCCCAAAACCAGTCCCATTGACTGGCCCATGGACCGGCCCCATGGCCTTGGGCCCAAAACCAGTCCCATTGACCAACCCCATGGCCTTGGGCCCAAAACCAGCCCCGTTGACTGCCCCATGGACTGACTGTCCTCACTGACCATCCCAATGGCCTATCTCCGTGACCTTGTTCCCATGATCTTGTCCCCATGAGTTGGCTCCAAGAACCCATCCCCATGACCTTAATCCCCATGGCCTTGGCCCTGTTGACCATCCCCATGATCTTGTCCCCATGGCCTTTGCTCCAAGGACCATCCCCATGATCTTGTCCCCACGGCCTCATCCCAATGGCCTTGACCCTGTTGACCATACCAATGGCCCATCCCCATGGCCCGTCCCCATGATCTTGTCCCCACAGCCTCGTCCCCATGATCTTGGCCCCGCTGACCATCCCAATGGCCTGTCCCATGATCTTGTCCCCATGGCCCCATTGACCATCCCCATGGCCCTGTCCCCATGGCCTTGGCTCCAAGGACCATCCCCATGGACGTGTCCCCACGATCTTGGCCCCGCTGACCATCCCCACGGCCCATCCCCATGAACTTGTCCCCATGGCCTTGACCCCATTGACCATCCCAATGGCCCGTCCCCATGTCCCCACGTCCTCGTCCCCCCGGAGCCCCCGTGGCCGTCCCCCCGTGCCGTGGCCGTCCCCCTGTGCCGTGGCCGTCCCCCCGTGCCGTGGCCGCACTCACGTCGCACTCGTTGCAGTAGTAGGCCGGCTCGTCCTTGACGCGGCCCTGGTAGGCGATCTTCTTGCCCGCGCGCACCAGGCTCTCGCGCTGCACCTGGCAGTGCTTGATGGACTGCATGAGGCAGTACCTGGCAGGGGACACGCGGGGACACGCGGGGACGCCGTGGGGCACGGCCCGCAGCCACCCCGGGGTCCCCCTGCAGGTCCATGGCCCTGGCCTTGACAGGACCCCAAGGTGGCCCCGGCTCCCATGTGGCCCCATGCCTGGTGTCCCCAATCCCAATGTGTCCTTGTCCCCAACGCAGACCCATCCCTGGTGTCCCCAATCCCAGTGTGACCTTGTCCACCCCATGGGCCATCCCTGGTGTCCCCAATCCCAATGTGACCTTGTTCCCAGTGTGGCCCCATCCCTGGTGTCCCCAATCCCAATGTGTCCTTGTCCCCAACGCAGACCCATCCCTGGTGTCCCCAATCCCAGTGTGACCTTGTCCACCCCATGGGCCATCCCTGGTGTCCCCAATTCCAATGTGACCTTGTTCCCAGTGTGGCCCCATCCCTGGTGTCCCCAATCCCAATGTGTCCTTGTCCCCAACGCGGACCCATCCCTGGTGTCCCCAATCCTGCTTTGACCTTTTCCGCCCCATGGGCCAACCCTGGTGTCCCCAATCCCAATGTGACCTTCTCCCCAGTGTGGCCCCATCCCTGGTGTCCCCAATCCCCATGTCACCCTGTCCCCAGAGTTGTCCCAGTCCCGGCCCGATCCTGTCCTGAATGTCCCCAGTGCCGACGTGGCCCTGTCCCCGATGTCCCCAATCCCTGGTGTCCCCAATCCCCATGTCACCCTGTCCCCAGAGTGAACCCAGTCCCGGCCTGACCCCATCCTGAGTGTCCCCAGTGCCAATGTGGCCCTGTCCCCGGTGTCCCCAATCCCCATGTCACCCTGTCCCCAGAGTGGACCCAGTCCCGGTCTGACCCCATCCTGAGTGTCCCCAGTGCCGATGTGGCCCTGTCCCCGGTGTCCCAAATCCCCATGTCACCCTGTCCCCAGAGTGGACCCAGTCCTGGCCTGACCCCATCCTGAATGTCCCCAGTGCCAATGTGGCCCTGTCCCGGATGTCCCCAATCCCCAGTGTCCCCAATCCCCATGTCACCCTGTCCCCAGAGCTGTCCCAGTCCTGGCCGGACGCCATCCTGAATGCCCCTGTCCCCAGTGTCCCCAACGCCAGCATGGCCCTGTCCCCAGCGCCCCCATTACCCCAACGCTCCCAGTCCCATGGTGGCCCCATCCTTGTCCCCATGGCCATCGCTGTGCCCGGTGCCACCCGCCGCCGGTGCCACCGTCCCCGGTGCCACCCGGTGCCACCGTCGCCGCTCACTTGATCATCTTGTAGAGGTCGGGGTCGCTGATCTTGACGGTGCGGGCCACGTTCCAGGACACGTGGATCATGGGCACGATGGACTTGACGTTCTTCACCTCGTTCCACTCGTAGCGCTCCAGCGCCAGCTGGTACTGGTAGGCTGGGGACAAGGGACACGGCGTGACACCCGTCCCCGTGTCCCCCGCGCGGGTCACCGCCCCGTGTCCCCGCTCGCGTGTCCCCTGCTCTGTGCTCTGTGTCCCTGGGGGGTAGGAGTCGCCTTGGTGTCCCCCCCTCAGTGTCCCCTGTGTCCCTGGCGGGTAGGGCACCCAGACTGTCCCCTTGGTGTCCCCATGCTGGTACTGGTGAGGCCTTCCCCCTTGGTGTCCCCTTAGATGTCCCCTGCAGTGTCCCCCGCTGTCCCACCAGTGGGGACTTCCCTCTTGGTGCCCCTCCGGTGTCCTCTGTGATGTCCCCCTGGATGCCCCCTGTGCTGCCCCTGTGCTGTCCCCCGGTGTCCCCGAGGTGTCCCCATGCTGTCCCTGCGCTATCCCCCAGCGTCCCCGCGATGTCCCCATGCTGTCCCCCTTGGTGCCCCCATAGCGTCCCCATGATGCCCCCTGGTGCCCCCCTGGTGTCCCCATGGTGTTCCCGCAGATGCTCCTCTGGTGTCCCCTGCGCTGTCCGCCCTGCTGTCCCCACGCTGTCCCCACTGTCCCGAGACGTCCCTGTGCCATCCCCCGCCATCCCCATGCCGTCCCCTCATGCCGTCCCTGTCCCCCCCGTCCCCGTGCCGTCCCCGCTGTCCCTGTGCCATCCCCTTGCCATCCCCCTGTGCCATCCACGTCCCCGCTGTCCCCACGCCATCCCTGTGCCGTGCCGCGACATCCCCGTGCCACCCCACTGTCCCCACGCCGTCCCCATGTCCCCGCGCTGTCCCCACGTCCCCACGTCCCTGCGTCGTCCCCGCGTCCCCACGCTGTCCCCATGTCCCCGTGCCCTCCCTGCATCCCCTCGCTGTCCCTGTGCTGTCCCCGCGTCCCCTTGCTGTCCCCATGTCCCCGTGCTGTCCCTGCGTCCCTGCGCCGTCCCCACCGTCCCCTCCATCCCCGTGCCATCCCCACGCCATCCCCTCGCTGTCCCCATGTCCCCGTGCCGTCCTCATGTCCCTGTGCCGTCCCCTCCGTCCTCACGTCCCCATGTCCCCTCGCTGTCCCCATGTCCCCTCGCCATCCCCATGTCCCCATGCCGTCCCTGTGTCCCTGTGCCGTCCCCTCCATCCCCGTGCCATCCCCACGCCATCCCCTCGCTGTCCCCATGTCCCCGTGCCGTCCCCATGTCCCTGTGCCGTCCCCTCCGTCCTCACATCCCCATGTCCCCTCGCCGTCCCCGTGTCCCCTCGCTGTCCCTGTGTCCCCTCGCCGTCCCCATGTCCCCGTGCCATCCCTGTGTCCCTGTGCCGTCCCCACCGTCCCCGTGCCACCCCCACGCCATCCCCTCGCTGTCCCCATGTCCCCGTGCCGTCCCCATGTCCCTGTGCCGTCCCCTCCATCCTCATGTCCCCATGTCCCCTTGCCGTCCCCATGTCCCCTCGCCGTCCCCGTGTCCCCTCGCCGTCCCCATGTCCCCGTACCGGTGAGCGGCCCCACGTTCCAGGCGATGTTGTTGCACCAGCCCGTGGCCTGCACCCAGTGCACGGTGCCGGCGTTGATCCACACCAGGTCCCCGGGCCGCTGGATGAAGCGGTACACCGGGATGTTCGCGGTGTACAGGTCCTCCAGCACCGGCCACCACGAGCCCGTCAGGTAGTCCACGCCGTGCCTGCGGGGGGCGGGGGCGGGGTCAGCCGCGCCCCGCCCCGCCCCCTGCCGCCGGACACGCCCCCTTCGCGTGCGCCCCGCCCCCGCACGGCCTGGACACGCCCCCTCCCTGTGCGCCCCACCCCTGGCTCCGCCCCCTCCATCGACCCCACCCCCGCACTCTTGGACACGCCCTCTTCCTCTGCGCCCCACCCCTGGCTCCGCCCCCTCCATCTACCCCACCCCCGCACTGCCTGGACACGCCCCCCTTCCTGTGCGTCCCCTGGCTCCGCCCTCTCCATCTACCCCGCCCCTGCACTGCATGGACACGCCCCCTTCCTGTGCGCCCCGCCCCTGCACTCCTTGGACACGCCCCCTTCCTGAGCGCCCCGCCCCTGGCTCCGCCCCCTATCTGCCCCACCCCTGCACTGCCAGGACACGCCCACTTCCTGCGCGCCCCCCTGCCTCCTGGCTCCGCCCCCTCCATCTATCCCACTCCTGCACGGCCTGGACATGCCCCTTTCCTGAGCACCCCGTCCCTGGCCCCGCCCCCTCCATCTACTCCGCCCCTGCACAGTCTGGACACGCCCCCTTCCTGCGCACCCCACCCCTGGCTCCGCCCCCTCCACGTACCCCACCCCCGCACTGCCTGGACACGCCCCCTTCCTGTGCGCCCCGCCCCACTACCCCTGCCCCCCCCGGGCTCCGCCCCCTCCCCCGGGCTGCCTCCACCCCCGCCCCGGCCCCTCCTTCCCCAGCGGCAGCCCCGCCCCTGTGGCCCCGCCCCCGGCCCCGCCCCGGGCGCTGGCCCCGCCCACTTGTCGCAGAAGGCGCTGATGGTCTCCCAGTAGTGCTCGTGCACCGCGAACCACTCGCAGTCGCCCGGCCCGATGTTGATGTTCACCGAGCAGAAGTTGTTGTTCTCCTGGTGGCCTGCGGCGACGGGCGTCACCCCGCTGGCCCCGGCGTCCCCGTGTGCCCTTCAGCGTCCCCCCGTTGTCCCCATGTGCCCCTCATTGTCCCATTGTCCCCACGTGCCCTCCACTATCCCCACATGTCCCTCATTCTCCTCATGTGCCCTCCACCATCCCCATGTGCCCCTCATTGTCCCATTGTCCCCATGTGCCCTCCACCATCCCCATGTGCCCCTCATTGTCCCCCTCATTGTCCCCCCATTGTCCCCATGTGCCCTCCGCCATCCCCATGTGCCCCTCATTGTCCCCACATGCCCTCTACCACCCCCACATGCCCCTCATTGTCCTCCCATTGTCCCCATGTGCCCAACACCATCCCAACGTGTCCCTCATTGTCCCCATGTGCCCCTCATTGTGTCCCCGTTGTCCCCATGTGCCCTCCGCCATCCCCATGTGTCCCTCATTGTCCCCCCATTGCCCCCATTTGTCCCATTGTCCCCATGTGCCTCTCATTGTCCCCATGTGCCCTCCACCATTCCCATCTGCTCCTTATTGTCCCCCCATTGTCCTCATGTGCCCAACACCATCCCGTGTCCCCCATTGTCCCCATGTGCCCCTCATTGTGTTCTCATTGCCCCCATGTTCCCTCCACCATCCCCATGTGCCCCTCATTGTCCCCCAATTGTCCCCTCCATCATCCCCATGTGCCCCTCATGCCTAGGATCGTGTCCCCGTGTCCCCGTGTCCCCATGTCCTCATGTCCCCATGTCCCCGTGTCCGCACGTCCCCGTGTCCCCGTGTCCCCCTGTCCCCATGTCCCCGTGTCCCTGTGTCCCCACGTCCCCGTGTCCTGTGTCCCCATGTCCCCGTGTCCCCTGTCCCCGTGTCCCCGCTCACCGGGCGTGCAGCTGCCGGGCACCTTCATGTAGAGCTGCACCGTGTTCATGCCCAGGATCGTGTGGCCCCATGTCCCCGTGTCCCCATGTCCCCATGTCCCCGTGTCCCTGTGTCCCCACGTCCCCGTGTCCCGTGTCCCCATGTCCCCTGTCCCCGTGTCCCCGTGTCCCCATGTCCCCGTGTGCCCCTGTCCCCGTGTCCCCGTGTACCCTGTCCCCATGTCCGCGTGTCCCCATGTCCCCATGTCCCCTGTCCCCGTGTCCCCGTGTCCCCGTGTCCCCTGTCCCCGTGTCCCCGCTCACCGGGCGTGCGGCTGCCGGGCACCTTCATGTAGAGCTGCACCGTGTTCATGCCCAGGATCGTGTGGCCCCGTGTCCCCGTGTCCCCGTGTCTGCATGTCCCCGTGTCCCTGTGTCCCCATGTCCCCGTGTCCCCCTGTCCCCATGTCCCCTGTCCCCGTGTCCCCGTGTCCCCGTGTCCCCATGTCCCCGTGTCCCCGCTCACCGGGCGTGCGGCTGCCGGGCACCTTCATGTAGAGCTGCACCGTGTTCATGCCCAGGATCGTGTGGCCCCATGTCCCCGTGTCCCTGTGTCCCCACGTCCCCGTGTCCCGTGTCCCCATGTCCCTTTGTCCCCGTGTCTCCTGTCCCCATGTCCCCGTGTCCCTGTGTCCCCACGTCCCCGTGTCCCCATGTCCCCATGTCCCCGTGTCCCCGGTCCCCGCTCACCGGGCGTGCGGCTGCTGGGCACCTTCATGTAGAGCTGCACCGTGTTCATGCCCAGGATCGTGTGGCCCCATGTCCCCGTGTCCCCATGTGCCCGTGTCCCTGTGTCCCCATGTCCCCATGTCCCCTGTCCCCGTGTCCCCGTGTCCCCATGTCCCCGTGTCCCCATGTGCCCGTGTCCCCGTGTCCACATGTCCCCGTGTCCGCGTGTCCCCGTATCCCCATGTCCCCGTGTGCCCCTGTCCCCGTGTCCCCGTGTACCCTGTCCCCATGTCCCTGTGTCCCCGTGTCCCCATGTCCCCATGTCCCCTGTCCCCATGTCCGCGTGTCCCCGTGTCCCCATGTCCCCGTGTCCCCGTGTCCCCGGTCCCCGTGTCCCCGCTCACCGGGCGTGCGGCTGCCGGGCACCTTCATGTAGAGCTGCACCGTGTTCATGCCCAGGATCGTGTGGCCCACATGGCTCAACATGTTCCCCGTGGACGACACCCGCATGAAGGCCGGGAGCTTGAGCAGCTCCTGCAGCTGCGGCTTCCACCTGCGCGGGGACACGCGGCGCAGGGACGGGTCACACGGGGACACGCAGCACATGGGGACACGTCACACAGGGACACGCGGGAGCAGGGACACGTCACACGGGGACACCCGGCACGAGGACGGGTCACGGGAACACGCGGCACCGGGGACACGTCACACGGGGACACGGCACCCAGGGACACGCATCACATGGGGACACGCGGCACCGGGGACACGTCACACGGGGACACGCGGGAGCAGGGACACGCGTCACATGGGG
The DNA here is from genome assembly GCF_059628265.1 of Tinamus guttatus. NCBI lineage: Eukaryota > Metazoa > Chordata > Aves > Tinamiformes > Tinamidae > Tinamus > Tinamus guttatus. Next base: position 24,765 of record NW_028288693.1, on the reverse strand, counting down.
ACATAGCACCCAGGGACACGCAGCACCGGGGACACGTGGTGTGGGGATGTGTCACACGGGGACACGCATCACACGGGGACATGTCACATGGGGACACGCAGCACCAGGAACAGATCACATGGGACACGCGGCATGGGGACGTGTCACATGGGGACATGCGTCACAGGGGACACGCGGCACCAGGAACACGTCACACGAGACACACGGCACCAGGAACACATCACACGGGGACACGCGGCATGGGGACGCGTCACACGGGGACATGCAGCACATGGGGACACGGCACCCAGGGACACGCATCACACGGGGACACGCGGCACCGGGGACACGCAGCATGGGGACGCATCACACGGGGACACGCGGCACCAAGGACACAGCACCCAGGGACACACGGCGCGGGGACGCAGCACCGGGGACACGCGGCATCAGGGACATGGCACCCAGGGACACGCGGTGCGGAGACGTGTCACACGGGGACACAGGGCACCCAGGAACACAGCACCCAGCGACCCGTGGTGTAGGGACACGTCACCTGGGGACACGCGTCACACAGGGACCTGTGCCACCCAGGGACACGCAGCATGGGGACGCATCACACAGGGACACATGGCACTGGGGACATGCGTCACATGGGGACACGCAGCACCCAGGGACACGTGGCACAGGGACGCGTCACACAGGGACACACGGCACCAGGGACATGCAGCACTGGGGACACAGCATCAAGGGACATGGCGCTGGGGACATGGCACCCAGGGACAGATGGCACCAGGAATATGGCACCCAGGGACATGGTACCAAGGGACATGGCACCCAGGGACACATGGCGCTGGGGACATGCACCACCCAGGAACACACTGCACCAGGGACACGCACCACTGGGGACATGGCATCAAGGGACATGGCACCCAGGGACACATGGCACCAGGGACACCCGGCACGGGGGACATGGCATCGAGGGACATGGCGCCGGGGACATGTGGCACCCAGGGACACGCAGCGCCGGGGACGTGCGTCACACAGAGACACGCGTCACCCAGGGACAGGTGACACCAGGGACAGGCAGCACCGAGGGAAAAGTGTCACCAAGGGACACGTGTCACAGAGGGACATGACACCGAGGGACACGTGGTACCCAGAGACGCAGCACCGGGGGACATGGCACCAAGGGACACGCGTCATGTAGGGACACGGTGTTGAGCGACATGTGTCACCAAAGGACATGGCACTGAGGGATGTGGCACTGAGGGACATGTGTCACCAAAGGACATGGCACCAAGGGATGTGGCACCAGAGGACACATGGCATCAAGGGACACAGCACTAAGGGACGTGGCCCTGCACACACGGCACCTTGGTGACACATGGCGCCTGTGGGACGTGTCACCCACCACCCGTGTCACCCGTCACCCGTGCCACCCGCCTGCCGGTGTCACCTGCCACCCGGTGTCACCCGGCAGCCCCCCTCACCGCTTGGTGTCCGAGAGGTCGATGTTGGTCCCGAATTTGATGATTTGGTGGGATTTCTGCTCGGGATTGCTGCGGGGGGAGGGGGTTCAGGGGGACACCCCGGGGACACCCTGGGGACAGGGGTGAAGCCCCAGTGACACCCCGGGGTACAGGGAACCCCCCAGACACCCCAGGGACACAGGGACCCCCCCAGGGACACCCCGGGGACACCCTGGGGACAGGGGTGAACACCCAGTGACACCCCGGGGGGTACAGGGAACCCCCAGTGACACTCCAGGGACACCCTGGGGATGTGGGACCCCCCCCCCAGTGACACCCCAGGGACACCCTGGGGACGCAGAGAGCCCCACCAGACACACCAGGGACACCCTGGAGACAGGGGGACCTCTCAGTGACACCTCAGGGACACCCTGGGGACATGGGGACCCTCCCAGTGACACCCCAGGGACACCCTGGGGACAGGGGTGAACCCCCAGTGACACCCCAGGGACCCCCCAGGGACCCCCTGGGGACCTGGGGACCCTCCCAGTGACACCCCAGGGACACCCTGGGGACAGGGGTGAAACCCCAGTGACACCCCAGGGGCGAACCCCCAGTGACACCCCAGGGGCACAGGGAGCCACCCAGACACCCCAGGGACACCCTGGGGACGTGGGACCCCCCCAGTGACACCTCGGGGGTACAGGAAGCCCCCCAGACACCCCAGGGACACCCTGGGGACACCCTGGGGACACAGGGACCTACGTGGGGGTGGTCTCCGTGGTGCTGTCGGGCTCTTCGGCCTCGTCATCCTCGCTGTCCTTATCCTCCTGCAGGGGGGACGTCCGGGTGTCACCGTGCTGTCACCCTGACCCGCAGCCCCCACGTCCCCCGTGCTGTCACCCTGCTCTGTGTCCTCTGCGTCACCCACGTCCCCTGTCCCCCACATCTCCCATCCTGCCCTGCTGTGTCCCCCCCATGTCCCCATGTCCCCCCCGTGTCCCCATGCCCACCTGCAGGGACTCCTGGAAGGAGGACGCCTGGCACTGCGCGTACTTGGCGATGCTCCCCCATGTCCCCATGTCCTCCCCATGTCCCCGTGTCCCCCATGTCCCCGTGTCCCCAATGTCCCCGTGTCCCCATGTCCCCGTGCCCACCTGCAGGGACTCCTGGAAGGAGGACGCCTGGTACTGCGCGTACTTGGCGATGGTCCCCAATGTCCCCAAGTGCCCCCCGTGTCCCCAATGTCCCCATGTCCCCGTGTCCCCGTGTCCCCCGTGTCCCAAATGTCCCCCGTGTCCCCGTGCCCACCTGCAGGGACTCCTGGAAGGAGGACGCCTGGTACTGCGCGTACTTGGCGATGGTCCCCCATGTCCCCATGTCCTCCCCATGTCCCCATGTCCTCCCCATGTCCCCATGTCCCCGTGCCCACCTGCAGGGACTCCTGGAAGGAGGACGCCTGGTACTGCGCGTACTTGGCGATGCTCCCCCATGTCCCCATGTGTCCCCATGTCCCCAATGTCCCCCGTGTCCCCATGCCCACCTGCAGGGACTCCTGGAAGGAGGACGCCTGGTACTGCGCGTCCTTGGTGATGGTCCCCCATGTCCCCATGTCCTCCCCATGTCCCCATGTCCCCAATGTCCCCATGTCCCCGTGCCCACTTGCAGGGACTCCCGGAAGGAGGACGCCTGGTACTGCGCGTACTTGGCGATGGTCCCCCATGTCCCCATGTCCCCCCCATGTCCCCATGTCCTCCCCATGTCCCCCATGTCCCCAATGTCCCCGTGTCCCCGTGCCCACCTGCAGGGACTCCTGGAAGGAGGACGCCTGGTACTGCGCATACTTGGCGATGGTCCCCAATGTCCCCATGTCCCCCCCATGTCCCCATGTCCCTCATTTCCCCATGTCCCCCTGGTGTCCCCAATGTCCCCATGTCCCCGTGCCCACCTGCAGGGACTCCTGGAAGGAGGACGCCTGGTACTGCGCGTACTTGGCGATGGTCCCCCATGTCCCCATGTCCTCCCCATGTCCCCATGTCCCCGTGTCCCCATGTGTCCCCATGTCCCCCATGTCCCCGTGCCCACCTGCAGGGACTCCTGGAAGGAGGATGCCTGGCACTGCGCGTACTTGGTGATGCTCCCCCCCCATGACCCTGTGTCCCCCGTGTCCCCAATGCCCCACGTGTCCCCGTGTCCCCATGTACCCCGTGTCCCCAGTGTCCCCATGTCCCTGGTGTCCCCATGTCCCTGTGCCCACTTGCAGGGACTCCTGGAAGGAGGACGCCTGGTACTGTGCGTACTTGGTGATGGTCCCCCATGTCCCCATGTCCCCAATGTCCCCATGTCCCTGGTGTCCCCAATGTCCCCGTGTCCCCGTGCCCACCTGCAGGGACTCCTGGAAGGAGGACGCCTGGTACTGCGCGTACTTGGCGATGGTCCCCCATGTCCCCATGTCCTCCCCATGTCCCCCATGTCCCCATGTCCCCGTGTCCCCGTGCCCACCTGCAGGGACTCCTGGAAGGAGGACACCTGGTACTGCGCGTACTTGGTGATGGTCCCCCATGTCCCCGTGTCCCCACCGTGTCCCCAGTGTCCCCAATGTCCCCCTCGTGTCCCCATGTCCCCGTGCCCACCTGCAGGGACTCCTGGAAGGAGGACGCCTGGTACTGCGCGTACTTGGCGATGGTCCCCCATGTCCCCATGTCCTCCCCATGTCCCCATGTCCCCAATGTCCCCGTGTCCCCGTGCCCACCTGCAGGGACTCCTGGAAGGAGGACGCCTGGTACTGCGCGTACTTGGCGATGGTCGTGTGCGAGCGGCTGCTCTCGCAGGGCCAGACCTGCCGCGTCCCCGACAGGTCCCAGTTCTCGTCCGAGGGCTGCTGCACCTGCGTGCGCACCTCGACCGCGTGCTCGCCGCTCGCCTCCACCAGCGTCTTGGTGCTGAACAGCCCCAGGTCTGCGCGGGGGGACATGGGGACACGTGGGGACGTGTGGGGACACGGGGGGACATGTGGGGACGGGGGGACATGGGGGCGAGCAGAGACATGGGGACACAGGGACATGGGGACATGCGGACGCCTCCACCAGCATCTTGGTGCTGAACAGCCCCAGGTCTGCACGGGGGGACATGGGGACACGTGGGGACGTGTGGGGACACGGGGGGACATGTGGGGACGCGTGGGGACGCGTGGGGATGCGGGGGGACATGGGGATATGGGGACATGGGGGTGAGCGGGGACAGGGGGGGACACAGGGACATGGAGACGCCTCCACCAGCATCTTGGTGCTGAACAGCCCCAGGTCTGCGCGGGGGGACAAGGGGACGCGTGGGGACACGGGGGGGACACGGGGGGGACATGGGAACATGGGAACATGGGGACGCGTCCACCAGCGTCTTGGTGCTGAACAGCCCCAGGTCTGCGCGGGAGGACATGGGGACATGGACGGACGCGTGGGGACAGGTGGGGACACGGGGGGACATAGGAACATGGGAACATGAGGATGCCTCCACCAGCGTCTTGGTGCTGAACAGCCCCAGGTCTGCGCAGGGGGACATGGGGGGACACGTGGGGACACACGGGGACACGTGGGGACGCGGGAGGACACGGGGGGACATGGGAACATGGGGATCCCTCCACCAGCGTCTTGGTGCTGAACAGCCCCAGGTCTGCGCGGGGGGACATGGGGACACGTGGGGACGCGTGGGGACACAGGGGGACACAGGGGGACGCGTGGGGACATGCGGATATGGGGATGCTTCCACCAGCGTCTTGGTGCTGAACAGCCCCAGGTCTGCAGGGGGACAAGTGGGGATGCGTGGGGATGTGGGGGGATGCAGGGGGACACGTGGGGACAGGGGGACATGGGGGCGTGCGGGGACATGGGGACGCCTCCACCAGCGTCTTGGTGCTGAACAGCCCCAGGTCTGCGCGGGGGGACATGGGGACATGTGGGGACGCGTGGGGACACATGGGGACATGTGGGGACGCGTGGGGACGCGAGGGGACATGGGGATATGGGGACACGGGGGTGAGCGGGGACAGGGGGGGACACAGGGACATGGAGACACCTCCACCAGCATCTTGGTGCTGAACAGCCCCAGGTCTGCGCGGGAGGACATGGGGACATGGAGGGACGCGTGGGGACAGGTGGGGACACGGGGGGACATAGGAACATGGGAACATGAGGATGCCTCCACCAGCGTCTTGGTGCTGAACAGCCCCAGGTCTGCGCAGGGGGACATGGGGGGACACGTGGGGACACACGGGGACACGTGGGGACGCGGGAGGACACGGGGGGACATGGGAACATGGGGATCCCTCCACCAGCGTCTTGGTGCTGAACAGCCCCAGGTCTGCGCGGGGGGACATGGGGACACGTGGGGACGCGTGGGGACACGGGGGGACACAGGGGGACGCGTGGGGACATGCGGATATGGGGATGCTTCCACCAGCGTCTTGGTGCTGAACAGCCCCAGGTCTGCAGGGGGACAAGTGGGGACGCGTGGGGACGTGGGGGGACACAGGGGGACACGTGGGGACATGGGGGCGAGCGGGGACATGGGGGGACACAGGGACACGGGCACATGGAGACGCCTCCACTAGTGTCTTGGTGCTGAAGAGCCCCAGGTCTGCACAGGGGGACATGGGGACGCGTGGGGACAAGTGGGGACATGGGGACGTGGCAGGGACATGGGGGCAAGTAGGGCCGCAGGCACCGTACACGGGGATGGGGGAACACGAGAGCATGGGGACGCACGCAGCAGCACACGGGCACGTGCAGGAGCACACGCGTGGCAGCACATAGGGGCAGACGCAGCAGTCTAGGTGTGCACACGCTTGCACACGCGTGTGAAGCTCTCACTGAGCCACAGCAAGCCCGCCAGCCGGCGGATCACGGCAGCACACGCACACACACACATTTGCACACACACACACACACACACGCGTGCTCACAGTCACTCACTGAGGCGCAGCGAGCCCGCCAGCCTTCGGATCACGGCAGCGCACACATACGCACACACACACACACACATGCACACGCTTGCACACGCGTGTGCACACGGTCATTCACTGAGGTGCAGTGAGCCCGCCAGCCCACAGATCACGGCAGCACACATATGCACACATGCACACACATGCACACACATGCACATGGGTGTGCACACACACACACACACACAGATGTGCACATGGGTGCACACACATGCACACACATGCACACACATGCACACACGTGCACACACACACACACGCTTGCACACGCGCGTGCAGCACTCACTGAGGCGCAGCGAGCCCGCCAGCCCGCGGATCACGGCAGTGCACACGTGCACATGCACACACACATACATGCACACACACACATTTGCACACACACACGTGTGCACACACACACACACACGCTTGCACACGCGCGTGCCCACGGTCACTCACTGAGGCGCAGCGAGCCCGCCAGCCCGTGCATCATGGCAGTGCACACATGCACACACATGCACACACGTGCACATGGGTGCACACACACACACACACACACACGCTTGCACACGCGCGTGCCCACGGTCACTCACTGAGGCGCAGCGAGCCCACCACCCCGCGGATCACGGCAGCACACACATGCACATGCACACACACATACATGCACACACACACATATGCGCACACACACACACACACACACACGCTTGCACACGGTCACTCACTGAGGCGCAGCGAGCCCGCCACCCCGCGGATCACAGCAGCACACACGTGCACACACACACGCACACACATGCACACACGTGCACACACACACACACGCTTGCACACGCGCGTGCCCACGGTCACTCACTGAGGCGCAGCGAGCCCGCCAGCCCGCGGATCACCGTGATGGGGTTCTTGGGGTCGGTGCAGAACTGCAGCAGCACCGGCGAGAAGGCGTCGCGCTTGCTCTCCAGCTGGGGGGCGGGGCCTGTGAGCGGCCAATCGGAGACGCCGCCCCGCCCCCCAGCCTCGCCCCGGCCAATCGGAGCCGCCCTACTCCCCTCCCCAACCGCCCAATCAGCGCCCGGCCCCGCCTGCCGGCCAATCAGCAGCGGGAGCCGGGACCGGGAGCCAATCAGAGCCTGCCCTGAGCAGCAGCCAATGAGGGCTGGGATCCGGCGGATCCTCAGGCTGTGGCCAATCAGCATGGGGATGGGCTGCGGGCCAATCAGGAGCTGACCCAGCCTGCGGACCAATCAGCACGCAGGCCTCCCCCTCCTCCCACGTGCCAGCCAATCAGCACGCAGGCATCTGTCACTACTTGCTGTGTCGGCCAATCAGCACACAGGCTGTGGTGGGGGGAGCCAATCAGCACACAGACCCCGCCCCAGGTGTGCAGGCCAATCAACACATAGGACCCGCCCCCGCTTTGGTACAGGGGACCAATCAGCATGCAGACCCCTCCCTCCCCCCCCAAATGCCAGGACCCAATCAGCATGTGGATCCCACCCCCCCTTGCCACAAAGGAACCAATCGCATGTAGCCCCGCCCCCCAGAACAGCATCCAAGCCAGCAGCCCCACAGGTCCTGATGCCGGCAGTCCCCGCCCCCTTGCCACAGAGGAACCAATCAGCTCCTCCTCACAGGAACCCCGCCTTCCAAGGGGGGGGGCGTGTCCCGGCACGCAGGCCCTGCCCCTTCTCATATAGGGACCAATCAGCTCCTCCCCCCAGGAGCCACCCCCATGGTGGGGCGTGTGCCTGGGGGGGTGAAGGCCCCGCCCCTTTCTCATAGAAGAACCAATCAGCTCCTGCCCCCCAAGCGCCTCCCCCCAGAAGCCCCACGTGGGGGGCGTGTCCTTTGCTGGCCCCACCCCTTCTCACACAGGAACCAATCAGCTCCTCCTCCCAGGAGCTCCCCACATGGGGAGTGTGTTCTGTGCATGGAGGCTCCGCCCCTTTCTCACAGAAGAACCAATCAGCTCCCCCCTCCAGGATCCGCCCCCATGGGGGGCGTGTCCCGCGCAGGCCCCGCCCCCCAGCACAGCAGCCAATGGGCACTCACGTAGATGCTGGGCGTGGGCGGGTTGAGGCGGTCGCGGGGCAGCGGCTGCTGCGGGTCCACGCGGGGCTTCACGGACTGCGACGGGGACAGGTAGGACTCGCGGAAACGGCCCTTGGGGCGCGCGTGTCTGCGGGGACAGGGACATGGGACATGGGACACGGGGACATGGGGACATGGGGACACGGCCCTTGGGGCGCGCGTGCCTGCGGGGACATGGGGACAGGGACATGGGGTCATGAGGACATGGGGACAGGTAGGACTCGTGGAAGCGGCCCTTGGGGCGTGCGTGCCTGCGGGGACAGGGACATGGGACATGGGGACATGGGGACATGGGACACAGGGACATGGGGACATGGGACATGGGGACAGGTAGGACTCGCGGAAACGGCCCTTGGGGCGCGCGTGTCTGCGGGGACAGGGACATGGGGACATGGGGACATGGGGACATGGGACACAGGGACATGGGGACATGGGACATGGGGACAGGTAGGACTCGCGGAAACGGCCCTTGGGGCGCGCGTGTCTGCGGGACAGGGACATGGGGACATGGGGACACGGGGACATGGGGACAGGTAGGACTCGCGGAAACGGCCCTTGGGGCGCGCGTGCCTGCGGGGACAGGGACATGGGGACATGGGACATGGGGACATGGGGACACGGGGACATGGGGACAGGTAGGACTCGCGGAAGCGGCCCTTGGGGCGCGCGTGTCTGCGGGGACAGGGACATGGGGACATGGGGACATGGGGACATGGGACACAGGGACATGGGACATGGGGACAGGTAGGACTCGCGGAAACGGCACTTGGGGCGCGCGTGTCTGCGGGGACAGGGACATGGGGACATGGGGACATGAGGACATGGGGACAGGTCGGACTCGCGGAAACGGCCCTTGGGGCGCGCGTGTCTGCGGGGACAGGGACATGGGACATGGGACATGGGGACACGGGGACATGGGGACATGGGGACACGGCCCTTGGGGCGCGCGTGCCTGCGGGGACAGGGACATTGGGACATGGGGACACGGGGACATGGGGACATGGGGACAGGTAGGACTCGCGGAAACGGCCCTTGGGGCGCGCGTGTCTGCGGGGACATGGGGACAGGGACATGGAGACGTGGGGACATGGGGACATGGGACACAGGGACATGGGGACACGGCCCTTGGGGCGTGCATGTCTGCGGGGACAGGGACATGGGACATGGGGACATAGGGACATGGGGACATGGCCCTTGGGGCGCGCGTGCCTGCGGGGACACGGGGACAGGGACATGGGGACATGGGGACACGACCCTTGGGGCGCGCGTGCCTGCGGGGACAGGGACATGGGGACATGGGGATGGGGACACGTGGACCTGGGGACACAGGGACCCCCCCCAGACTCCCCAGGTGCCCCCTAGGTCCCCCCAGGTGCCCCCAGGGTCACCCAGGACCCCCCGGGTGCCCTATAAGACCCCCCAGGACCCCCCAGGTGCCCATAGGACCATCAGGTGCCCCTAGGACCCCCAGGTGCCCCTAGGAACCCCCAGGAGCCCCCAGGAGCCCCCTAGGTCTCTCCAGATGCTCCATAGGTGCCCCCAGGACCCCCCAGATGCCCCATAGGCCCCCAGGTGCCCCCTAAGTCTCTCCAGATGCCCCCTGGGTGCCCCATAGGTCCCCAGGTGCCCCATAGGCTCCCAGGATCCCCCAGATGCCCCCCAGGAGCCCCTTAGATCTCTCCAGATGATCCCTCGGGCCCTCCAGGTGCCCCCCCAGATGCCCCATAGGCCCCCAGGTGCCTCATAGGTCCCCCAGGTGCCCCCCAGGACCCCTTAGGTGCCCCATAGGACCATCAGGTGCCCCCTAGGTCTCTCCAGATGCCCCATAGGTGCCCCATAGGACCATCAGGTGCCCCTAGGACCCCCCAGGTGCCCCATAGGCCCCCAAGTGTCCCTAGGACCCCCCCAGGACCCCCTAGGTGCCCCATAGGACCATCAGGTACCCCCTAGGTCTCTCCAGATGCCCCCTAGGCCCCCCAGGTGCCCCCCAGGTGCCCCCCAGGAGCCCCATAGGCCCCCAGGACCCCCCAGGAGTCCCTTAGATCTCTCCAGATGATCCCTAGGGCCCTCCAGGTGCCCCCCAGATGCCCCATAGGCCCCCAGGTGCCTCATAGCTCCTCCAGGTGCCCCCCAGGACCCCCCAGGACCCCCTAGGTGCCCCATAGGACCCTCAGGTGCCCCCTAGGTCTCTCCAGATGCCCCATAGGTGCCCCATAGGACCATCAGGTGCCCCTAGGACCCCCTAGGTGCCCCATAGGCCTCCAGGACCCCCCAGGTGCCCCACAGGCCCCCAGGTGCCCCATAGGACCATCAGGTGCCCCATAGGATCCCCCAAGACCTCCCAGATGCCCTATAGAACCCCCCGGGTGCTTCATAGGACTTCCCAGGACCCCCCAGGACCCTGCAGATACCCCATAGGACCATCAGGTGCCCCCTAGGACCTCCTAGGCCCCCCCAGCTGCCCCCTAGGTCTCTCCAGATGCCCCATAGGTGCCACCAGGACCCCCCAGATGCCCCATAGGACCATCAGGTGCCCCCTAGGTCTCTCCAGATGTCCCCCATAGGCCCCCAGATGCCCCATAGGACCATCAGGTGCCCTCTAGGTCTCTCCAGATGCCCCCCATAGGCCCCCAGATGCCCCATAGGACCACCAGGTGCCCCTAGGACCTCCCAGGTCCTCCCAGCTGCTCCCTAGGTCTCTCCAGATGACCCCTAGGTCCCCCTAGGGCCCCCCAGGTGCCCCCCAGATGCCCCACAGGCCCCCAGGTGCCCCACAGGACCATCAGGTGCCCCCTAGGTCTCTCCAGATGCCCCCCAGGACCCCCGAGATGCCCCATAGGCCCCCAGGATCCCCCAGGAGCCCCCTAGATCTCTCCAGATGCCCCATGGTTGCCCCCAGGACACCCCAGATGCCCCATAGGACCATCAGATGCCCCTAGGTTTCTCCAGGTGCCCCATAGGTGCCCCATAGGCCCCAGGTGCCCCATATGACCATCAGGTGCCCCATACAACCATCAGGTGCCCCTAGGTCTCTCCAGATGTCTCGTAGGTGCCCCATAGGCCCCCAGGTGCCCCATAGGACCATCAGGTGCCCCATACAACCATCAGGTGCCCCTAGGTCTCTCCAGATGTCTCGTAGGGGCCCCATAGGTCCCCAAGTGCCCCCTAGGTCTCTCCAGGTGCCCCATAGGTGCCCCATAGGCCCCCAGGTGCCCCATACGACCATCAGGTGCGCCCTAGGTCTCTCCAGATGCCCCCAGGACCCCCGAGATGCCCCATAGGCCCCCAGGATCCCCCAGGAGCCCCCTAGATCTCTCCAGATGCCCCATGGTTGCCACCAGGACACCCCAGATGCCCCATAGGACCATCGGATGCCCCTAGGTCTCTCCAGGTGCCCCATAGGTGCCCCATAGGACCCTCAGGTGCCCCCAGGACCCTCCAGATGCCCCATAGGACCCTCAGGTGCCCCTAGGTCTCTCCAGGTGCCCCATAGGTGCCCCATAGCGCTCACTTGCTGGCGCGCACGACGTCGGCGGCGCTGTGGCTGATGGTGAGCTGGGCCAGCGGCAGCCGCGGCGGCTCCTCCGGCGCCGACGCCACGAAGGCGTCGCGGGCGCCGCCGCTCTCCACCTTGATGAGCCGGATCTTGAGCTCCTTGGGCGGCCCCTCGCTCAGCGCCCGCAGCTTCAGCAGGTCCGCGGAGCTCACGGGCGCCGGCGGCGCCTTGGCGGGTCCCGGTGTCACCGCGGCGGTGGTGGCACCGGTGCTGTCACCGTCGCGGCTCTGCAGGTCGAGCGCCGCCAGGACGGGGCGCTCGGCGCGCGGGCGCCGCGGGCGCCGCTGCCGCGGGGTGACGCTGCCCGCGCGCCGGGGACGCTCCTTGCGCGGCGACGGTGACGCCGGCGGTGGCGGTGACGGCGACGCCGGCGGCGGTGACGGCGACGCCGGGGGACGTCCCGCCTGCTCGGCCAGCGTCTCGCACGCGCGGCTGATCTCCTCCAGCGCCTCGCACCGCGTCACCGGCGGTGTCCCCAATGGTGTCCCCAGTGGTGTCCCCAATGTCCCCGTGTCCTCGGAGGTAGCGGGCGGCGGGGGGCTGGCGGGGCGGCCCCGCTTGTGGCCCCCCCCCAGCATGTCGGCCAGGGACTTGAGCAGGTCGGCGGCCGCGGTGGCCTCGGCGCGCTTGCCGAACGGGTAGAGCCGCGGGGGCTCCGGCCCGGCGCTGCCCCCCGCCGCAGCGGCCCGCGCGCGCCAACGGGGGCGGCCCGGGCAGCACGGGGACGCTGGGGACGCTGGGGACGGCAGGGTGGCGGCGGGAAGGTGGTGGCACCGTCGCGCTCGTCCTCCTGGCGGATGGACTCGTCCAGCATCTTCATGATGGTGGCCAGGCCGTCGGGGAGGATCTTGGCGAACTCGGGGGGCTCCTCGAACGCCTCGTCCAGGGGGGGGGCGGCCAGCTCGAACAGGCGCCGGGGGCCGCGCGGGGACAGCGGGGACAGCGGGGGACGGCGCCGGGGGGGGGGTCTTTGGATAGGCCGGGGCGGCGGCGGCGGCCGCGGGGGGGGGGCGGGCTGGGGGGGGCGGCGGCAGCTTCCTGAGCTTGCGGGGGGGCCCGGGGGGGGCCCGGCCTCGCGGGGGGGGGGGCTCCAGCCAGAAGGCGGGGGGGGGCCGCCCTTCCTCCCCCCCCTCCCCCTCCTCCTCCTCCTCCTCCCGTGGGGGGGGCGGGGGGGGCGCGGGGGGGCTCGGCGGGGGGGGGGGCCGCCGCGGGGGGGGGGGGGCGAAGAGCAGGCGCTCGAGGGGGGGGGGCCGGGGGGGGGGCGGGGGCGGCGGGGGGGGGGTCTCCCAGCCAGCCCAGGGGGGGGGCTCCGGGGGGGCGGCGGCGGCGGCGGGGGGGGGGGCGGGGGGGGCGGCGGGGGGGGGAGGCAGCAGGGCCGCCCGGGGCGGGGGGCGGGCGCCGGGGCCCCCCCCCCGCCCGCGGCTCCCGGCTCCGCGGCCCTTTGGTGGCGCTCCGGACCCTGCGGGGGGGGCGGGGGGGGGGTCAGGGAGGGGCCGGGGGCTGCCCCTCCCCCCCCCCCCGCGCGGCTGTCCCCAAAGGGGGGGGCTGCCCCCTCCCCCCATCTCCGTGTCCCCTCCAACCCCCCACGTCTCCCCCATTCCTATGTCCCCCGTCCCCTTGTCCCCATGTCCCCCATGTCCCCTTATCCCCATCTCCCCGTATCCCCCCCCATGTCCCCCATGTCCCCCATATCACCCCCATGTCCCCTTATCCCTGTCCCCCCCATGTCCCCCCATGTCGCCTTATTCCTGTCCCCTCATCCCCGCCGCGTCCCCCCATATCCCCCCCATGTCTCCCCCATGTCCCCTTATTCCTGTCCCCCCACGTCCCTCCATGTCCATGTCCCCATGTCCCTCCATGTCCCCCTTGTCCCCCCATGTCCTTCCATGTCCCCCCATGTCCCCCATGTCCTCTTATCCCCGTTCCCCCATGTCCCCGATGTCCTCCCATGTCCCCTTATCCCCATCCCCTCGTCCCCGCTGCGTCCCCCCATGTCCCCCCCATGTGCCCCCCATGTCCCCTTATCCCCATCCCCCCATGTCCCCCATGTCCCCCCCACATCCCCCCATGTCCCTCGCATATCCCCCATGTCCCCCCTGTGCCCCACGTCCTCCTATATCCCCCCCATGTCCCCCCATGTCCCCTTATCCCCATCCCCCCATGTCCCCCATGTCCCCCGTGTCCCCCCCCCCGTGTCACTCACGAGGCGGGGGCCGGGCCCCCCCCGGGCGAGCGTGCTGGTGGCGGGGGGCGCCGGGGGGGGGGCGTAAGGCACGCAGGCGATGGCTGCTGGTGACACGCTGGGGGTGGCGCGCGCCCCGCGCGCCCCGCGCGCCCTAAGGTCACTTGCGGGGGGGGGGGGGGCCGCGGCGCGGGGGGGGGCAGCCGCAGCGGGGGGGGCGGCGGCGGCGGCGCCCCCCCGTAGGCGGGGGGGGGGGTACGGGAAGGGGGGGGCGGCCGGGCCCCGCGGCTCCTGTGGGGGACAGGGGACAGTGACGTCAGCGGGGGGGCGGGGACATGGGGACAGGGGGACATGGGGACACAGGGCACACAGGGACATGGGGCACGTGGGGACACAGGCGTGGGGCATGTGAGGACATGGGGCATGTGGGGACACGGGGACCTAGGGACACAGGGACATGGGGCACCTGGGGACACAGGCGTGAGGGGACATGGGGCATGTGGGGACACAGGGCATGCGGGACATGGGGACACGGGGACCTGGGGACACGGGCATGGGGCACCTGGGGACACAGGCGTGAGGGGACGTGGGGCATGTGGGGACACAGGGCACGCGGGGACATGGGGCATGTGGGGACACGGGGACCTGGGGACACGGGCATGGGGCACCTGGGGACACAGGCGTGAGGGGACGTGGGGCATGTGGGGACACAGGGCACGCGGGGACATGGGGCATGTGGGGACACGGGGACCTGGGGACACGGGCATGGGGCACCTGGGGACACGGGCATGAGGGGACGTGGGGCATGTGGGGACACGGGGCACGCGGGGACATGGGGCATGTGGGGACATGGGGACCTGGGGACACGGGCATGGGGCACCTGGGGACACGGGCATGAGGGGACGTGGGGCATGTGGGGACACGGGGCACGCGGGGACATGGGGCATGTGGGGACATGGGGACACGGGGACCTGGGGACATGGGCATGGGGCACCTGGGGACACGGGCGTGAGGGGACATGAGGCATGTGGGGACACAGGGCACGCGGTGACATGGGGCACGTAGGGACGTTGGGCGACAGGGGGACGCAGGGACATGGGGGGGGCATGTGGGGACACACGGACGTGGGGACACGGGCGTGGGACACGCGGGGACACAGGGACATGGGACACCTGGGGACACAGGGACCTAGGGACACAGGGACATGGGGCACCTGGGGACACAGGCGTGGGGCACGTGAGGACATGGGGCATGTGGGGACACGGGGCACGCAGGGACATGGGGACATGGTGGGGGGGCTTCAGGGTGACCCTGGGGGTGGCAGGTGACCCCGGGGGGTGGCAGGGTGACATCGGAAGGGTGGCAGGTGACCCTGGGGATGGCAGGTGCCATGAGGGGGTGACAGGGTGACCCCAGGGGTGGCAGGTGTCCCCCGGGGGGTGACAGGTGACCCTGGGGGTGACAGGGTGCCCCAGGGGTGGCAGGGTGATCCCAGGGGTGACAGGTGCCACGGGGGGTGGCAGGTGACCCTGGGGTGGCGGGTGACCCTGGGGTGCCTGGGTGACACGGGGGGCTGCAGGGTGACCCTGGGGGTGGCAGGTGACCCTGGGGGTGACAGGGTGACCCCAGGGATGGCAGGTGACCCCACAGGGGTGGCAGGGTGCCCTGGGGGGTGGCAGGGTGACACCAGGGGTGACAGGATGACACCAGGGGGGTGGCAGGTGACCCAGGGGGTGACAGGTGTCCCCAGGGGTGACAGGGTGACCTGGGGGGGTGACAGGGTGCCCGGGGGGGCGGTACCTGCGTGGCGGGGGGGGGGGGCGCCGCTCTTGCGCTCGGCCCAGGGCTCCAGGGGGGTCCAGAGGCCGTAGGGGGGGGGGCCCGGGCGGCTGCGGCCCCCCCTGGGCACAGAGCTGGGGGGGGGGGGCACCGTGAGCCCCTGGCTCCGGTACTGCCCCCCCCAATCCCTTTATTGCCCCCCCAACCCCGTTATTGCCCCCCGGCTCCTTTGTCGCCCCCCCATTCCCTTATTGCCCCCTCCAACCCCACCGGGTCCCCCCAGTCCTATTATTGCCCCCCCACCTCCCTTTGCCCCCCCCCCCGCCATTGCCCCCCCAGCTCTCTTTGCCCCTGTTGTTGCCCCCTATTATTGCCCCCCCCCCGTGATGGCCCCCCATTATTATCCCCATCCCCCATTGCCCCCCGTTATCCCCCCCATTCTTTGCCCCCCCCGTTATTGCCCCCCGTTACTGGCCCCCTATTCTTGCTCGTTATTGCCCCCTTGTTATTGCCCCCGCATTCTTCCCCCTTGTTATTGCCCCCCACTATTCCCTGTTCTTGCCCCCCCATTCTTGTCCCCCCCGTTATCGTCCCTCTGTTCTTGCTCCCCCATTATTACCCCGTTATTGCCCCCCTGTTATTGCCCCCCATTATTAACCCCTGTTATTGCTCCCCCCATTATTGGTCCCCCGTTATTACCCTCCCTATTATTGCCTTCCCCGTTCTTGCCCCTCCGTTATTACCCCCCGTTCTTCCCCCCCATTATTGTCCCCCTGTCATTGCCCCCCCTTATTCCCTCCCCATTATTCCCCCCTGTTACTGCCCCCCGTTATTTCCCCCCCGTTTTTACCCGCCCTGTTATTACCCCCCCGTTATTACTCCCCCATTACTGCCCCCCGTTTTTGCCCCCCCCCCCCATTTTTACCCCCCGGTACCTGCTGGGGGCTGCGGCTGCGGCGCCGCTTGGCCGGGCCGGGCAGCTCGTCCAGGGGGGGCCCCTCGGGGGGGGCTGCCCCCCGCTTCAGCTGCGCCCCCCGCTTGGCCGCGAAGCTCCTCTGCTGGGGGGGCGGGGGTCAGCGCCCACAGCGCCCCCCAATACCCCAGAGTGCCCCCCAATACCCCAGAGTGCCCCCGATACCCCATAGTGCCCCCCGATACCCCAGAGTGCCCCCCAATACCCCAGAGTGCCCCGATACCCTATAGTGCCCCCCGATACCCCACAGCGCCCCCCAATACCCCAGAGTACCCCCCAATACCCCATAGCACCCCCTGATACCCCATAGTGCCCCCCGATACCCCACAGCGCCCCCCAATACCCCATAGTGCCCCCGATACCCTATAGCGCCCCCCAACACCCCACAGCACGCCCCGGTACCCCACAGTGCCCCCCGATACCCCACAGCGCCCCCCAATACCCCATAGTGCCCCCGATACCCTATAGCGCCCCCCAACACCCCACAGCACGCCCCGGTACTCCACAGTGTCCCCCGATACCCCAGAGTGCCCCCAATACCCCACAGCGCCCCCCTGATACCCTATAGCAACCCCGATACCCCACAGTGCCCCCCAATACCCCAGAGTGCCCCCCAATACCCCACAGCGCCCCCCTGATACCCTATAGCACCCCTGATACCCCACAGCACCCCGATACCCCATAGTGCCCCCAATACTCCATAGCACCCCGATACCCTACAGTGCCCCCCGATACCCCACAGCGTCCCCCAATACCCCATAGTGCCCCCCGATACCCTATAGCGCCCCCCAACACCCCACAGCACCCCCAGTACTCCATAGTGCCCCCCGATACTCCACAGCGCCCCCCAATACCCCATAGTGCCCCCCAATACCCCAGAGCACCCCGATACCCTACAGTGCCCCCGATACCCCACAGCGCCCCCCAATACCCCATAGTGCCCCCCAATACCCTATAGCCCCCTATAGCCCCCATAGCCCCCCAGCCCCTCCATAGCCCCTATAGCCCCCCAGCCCCCATAGACCCCCCAGCCCCCATATCCTCCATAGCCCCCCAGCCCCCCCCAGTCCCCATAGCCCCCCATAGCCTCCAGCCCCCCATAGCCCCCTATAGCTCCCATAGCTCCCATAGCCCCCCTGCTCCCCATAGCCCCCCAGCCCCCCATAGCCCCCTATAGCCCCTACAGCCCCATAGCCCCTATAGCCCCATAGCCCCTATAGCCCCCCATAGCCCCTATAGCCCCCATAGCCCCTATAGCCCCCCATAGGCCCTATAGCCCCTATAGCCCCACCTCGAGCTGCAGCAGGTTCCACACTTGCTGCAGGGGGGGCAGCGTCTTGGCCCGCGGGTGGGACGGGCCCGAGTGGAAACCCCAGAGCGGGGCCTGGGGGACACGGGGACGTCACCGCGTGGCCCCCCGCGGCCCCCTGTGTCACCCCGTGTCACCCAGTGTCACCCGATGTCCCCTCATGTCCCTGTGTGTTCCCACCTGCTGCAGCCACATCAGCCGTGCTGTCCCCATGGGCACGCCGGTGACCCATGTCCCCAGGTCCCATCACATCCCCGTGTCCCACCTGTGGCCGTCCCGCGCTGTCCCCGTCCCCATGGTGTCCCCTCTGCTGCTCGGCCGCCCTCTCGTAGCATCCGCTGCCCCATGTCCCCATGTCCCCGTGTCCGACCTGTGTCCCCACCTGCGGTGGCCGTCCCGCACCGTCCCTGTCCCCATGTCCCACCTGTGGCCGTCCCGCGCCATCCCCGTGTCCCCACCATGTCCCCCCATGTCCCACCTGTGGCCGTCCCGCGCTGTCCCCGTGGCGTTCCCGGGCCGCCCGCTCGTAGCACCGCGCTGCCCCATGTCCCCATGTGTCCCCATGTCCCCATGTGTCCCCACCTGCAGTGACCGTCCTGCGCTGTCCCCATGGTGTCCCCGGGCCGCCCGCTCGTAGCACCGCGCCGCCCCATGTCCCCATGTCCCCTCCCCGTGTCCCCACCTGCAGTGGCCGTCCCCCGTTGTCCCCATGGTGTCCCCGGGCCGCCCGCTCGTAGCACCACGCTGCCCCATGTCCCCGTGTCCCCCACGTCCCCATGTGTCCCCATCTGCAGTGGCCGTCCCACATTGTCCCCATGGTGTCCCCGTGCCGCCCACTCGTAGCACCGCGCCGCCCCATGTCCCCGTGTGTCCCCCTGTGTCCCCATGTCCCACCTGCAGTGGCCGTCCCCCGTTGTCCCCGTGGTGTCCCCGTGCCGCTCTCTCGTAGCACCATGCCACTCCATGTCCCTGTGTCCCCATGTCCCCATGGTGTCCCCATGTCCCCACCTGCAGTGGCCGTTGTCCCCGTGGTGTCCCCGTGCCGCGCTCTCGTAGCACCGCGCCGCCCCATGTCCCTGTGTCCCCGTGTCCCCATGTCCCCATGATGTTCCCATGTGTCCCCACCTGCAGTGGCCGTCCCACATTGTCCCCATGGTGTCCCCGTGCCACTCTCTCATAGCACCGCACTGCCCCATGTCCCCATGTCCCCATGGTGTCCCCATGTGTCCCCACCTGCAGTGACCGTCCCACATTGTCCCCATGTGTCCCCATGTCCCCTCCCTGTGTCCCCACCTGCAGTGGCCGTCCCCCGTTGTCCCCATGGTGTCCCCGTGCCGCTCTCTCGTAGCACCGTGCTGCCCCATGTCCCCATGTCCCCGTGTCCCCACGTCCCCATGATGTTCCCATGTGTCCCCACCTGCAGTGGCCGTCCCACATTGTCCCCATGGTGTCCCCATGCCGCTCTCTCGTAGCACCGCACTGCCCCATGTCCCCATGTCCCCATGGTGTCCCCATGTGTCCCCACCTGCAGTGACCGTCCCACATTGTCCCCATGTGTCCCCATGTCCCCTCCCTGTGTCCCCACCTGCAGTGGCCGTCCCACATTGTCCCCATGGTGTCCCCGTGCCGCTCTCTCGTAGCACCGCGCTGCCCCATGTCCCCATGTCCCCATGGTGTCCCCATGTGTCCCCACCTGCAGTGGCCGTCCCCCGTTGTCCCCATGGTGTCCCCGTGCCGCTCTCTCGTAGCACCGTGCTGCCCCATGTCCCTGTGTCCCCATGTCCCCTCCCTGTGTCCCCACCTGCAGTGGCCGTCCCCCGTTGTCCCCGTGGTGTCCCCGTGCCGCTCTCTCGTAGCACCGCGCTGCCCCATGTCCCCGTGTCCCCATGTGTCCCCATGGTGTCCCCATGTCCCCACCTGCAGTGGCCGTCCCCCGTTGTCCCCATGGTGTCCCCGTGCCGCTCTCTCGTAGCACCGCGCCGCCTCCTCCCGGTCCTGCTGCTCCTCGTAGATCCGGCCCAGCTGCTCCCAGAGCGCCGGCTGTGCCGCGTCGCGCTGTAGGGCCCGCACGAGCGCCTGGACGGCCTCCAGGGACCTGTATGGGGACAATGTCACCAAGGTGTCACCAGGGTGTCCCAATGGCGTCCCCTGCACCAGCGCCTGGACGGCCTCCAGGGACCTGTATGGGGACAAGGGACAATGTCCCCAGGGTGTCCCCATGGTGTCCCCTGCACCAGCGCCTGGACGGCCTCCAGGGACCTGTACAGGGACAATGTCACCACAATGTCACCAGGGTGTCCCCTGCACCAGCACCTGGACGGCCTCCAGGGACCTGCACGGTACAATGTCACCAAGGTGTCCCCTATGTCCCCATGGTGTCCCCATGGTGCCCACACCAGCGCCTGGACGGCCTCCAGGGACCTGTACGGGGACAATGTCCCTAGAGCGTCACCATGGTGTCCCCACGGCCCGCACCAGGGCCTGGACGGCCTCCAGGGACCTGTGTGGGGACAAGGGACAATGTCCCCAGGGTGTCCCCATGGTGTCCCCTGTGCCCCCATGGTGTCCCCTGCACCAGCGCCTGGACGGCCTCCAGGGAGCTGTACAGGGACAATGTCACCACAGTGTCACCAGGGTGTCCCCATGGTGTCCCCTGCACCAGCGCCTGGACGGCCTCCAGGGACCTGTATGGGGACAATGTCCCTAGAGTGTCACCAGGGTATCCCCATGGTGTCCCCTGCACCAGCGCCTGGATGGCCTCCATGGACCTGCAGGGTACAATGTCTCCAAGGTGTCCCCTATGTCCCCATGGTGCCCGCACCAGCGCCTGCACCGCCTCCAGGGACCTGTATGGGGACAGTGTCCCCAGAGTGTCACCATGGTGTCCCCTGTGTCCCCATGGTGTCCCCTGCACCAGCGCCTGCACTGCCTCCAGGGACCTGTACGGGGACAGTGTCCCCAGAGTGTCACCATGGTGTCCCCTGTACCCCTCAGTGTCCCCATGGTGCCCATACCAGCACCTGCACCGCCTCCAAGGACCTGTATGGGGACAATGTCCCCATGGTGTCCCCAGGGTGTCACCATGGTGTCCCCTGCACCAGGGCCTGCACGGCCTCCAGGGACCTCTACGGGGACAATGTCCCCACGGTGTCCCCAGGGTGTCCCCTGCACCAGCACCTGCACCACCTCCAGGGACCTGCGTGGGGACAAGGGACAATGTCCCCAGGGTGTCCCCTGCACCCCCCGGGGTGTCCCCTGCACCAGCGCCTGCACTGCCTCCAGGGACCTGTACGAGGACAAGGGACCTGCAGTGTCCCCAGGGTGTCCCCTGTGTCCCCTGTGCCTGCACCAGCACCTGCACTGCCTCCAGCGCCCTGTATGGGGAGAATGTCCCCATGGTGTCCCCTGTGTGCCCATGGTGTCCCCTGCACCAGCGCCTGCACCACCTCCAGGACCCTGTGTGCATGGGGACAAGGGACAGTGTCCCCATGGTGTCCCCATGGTGCCTGCACCAGCGCCCGCACTGCCTCCAGCACCCTGTATGGGGACAATGTCCCCATGGTGTCCCCATGGTGTCCCCTGCACCCCCTGCACCCGCACCAGCGCCTGCACCGCCTCCAGGGACCTGTGTGGGGACAAGGGACATTGTCCCCAGGGTGTCCCCCCAGCGCCCGCACCAGCGCCTGCACCGCCTCCAGCGCCCTGTACGGGGACAAGGGACATTGTCCCTAGGGTGTCACCATGGTGTCCCCTGCACCCCCGCAGTGTCCCCAGTGCCCGCACCAGCGCCTGCATCGCCTCCAGCGCCCTGTATGGGACAGTGTCCCCATGGTGTCACCATGGTGTCCCCTGCACCCCTCGGGGTGTCCCCATGGTGTCTCCTGCACCAGCGCCTGCACCGCCTCCAGCGCCCTGCGCGCATGGGGACAGTGTCCCCTGTGTCCCCTGTGCCCCGCGGTGTCCCCTGCAGTGTCCCCTGTGCCACACGGTGTCCCCTGTCCCTCCGCGGGGCTCCCTGTCCCCCCACGGTGTCCCCTGTCCCCCACGGTGTCCCCCCTCCCTCCACAGTGTCCCCATTCCCCCATGCTGTCCCCTGTCCCCCCTTGGTGTCCCCTGTCCTGCCACGGTGGCCCCTGTCCCCCTGGGGTGTCCCCTGTGTCCCTACGTTGCCCCCTGTGCCCCTTGGTGTCCCCTTGGTGTCCCCTGTGCCCCTTGGTGTGCCCCTGGGGTGTCCCTTGTCCCCCTTGCGGTGGCCTCTGTCCCCCCGCAAGGCCCCCTGTCCCCCCATGGTGTCCCCTGCCCCCCCCCCGTGTCTGTCCCCCCACACCGTGTCCCCCCCCATGTCCCCATCCCCCTATATCCCTGTCCCCCTCACTGTCCCCCCGTGTCCTCATATCCCCCGTGTCCCCATTCCCTCTATGTCCCTGTCACTCCCGTGTCCCTGTGTCCCTGTCACCCCCATATCCCCGTGTCCCCCCCATGTCCCTGTTCCCCCTGTGTCCCTGTCACCCCCATGTCCCTGTCACCCCTCCATGTCCCCCCTGTGTCCCCATGTCCCCGTGCCCCCCCATGTCCCCGTCACCCCCTGTCCCCCCATGTCTCTGTCACCCCCCATGTCCCCATGTCCCCCCACGTCCCCTATGTGTCTCTCCCCCGTGTCCCTGTCACCCCTGTGTCCCCATGTCCTCCCCATGTCCCCCCTGTGTCCCCATCACCCCCCATGTCCTCGTGTCCCCCCCATGTCCCCTATATGTCTGTCTCCCGTGTCCCTGTCACCTCCACGTCCTCCCCATGTCCCCCCTGTGTCCCTGTCCCCACTGTGTCCCCATGTCCCTGTCACCCCCCATGTCCCCCCCGTGTCCCCATCCCCGCCATGTCCCCACCATGTCCCCATGTCCCCGTGTCCCCCGCACTCACCCCGTGGGGGGGCAGCCCTTGCCGTGGGCCCCATTAGCGCTGGGGGGGGGCGCCAGGTGGGGGGGGGGCAGCTGGGCCTGGCTGAGGCTGGAAGAGCATCTGGGGGGGGGCGAGGGGGGGTCAGGGACCACCGGGACCCCCCGGGGGGGACAGGGACCCCCTGGGGCCCTATGGGGTGTCCAGGGGTGTGGGGGGGCCCTATGGGGTGTTCAGGGGTGTCTGGGGGGCCCTATGGGGTGCCCAGGGATGTGGGGGGGCCCTATAGGGTATCCAGGTATGGGGGAGCAGGGGGGGGCCCTATAGGGTGTCCAGGGGTGCGGGGGGGGGCCCTATAGGGTCCACCCAGGGGATGCGGGGTGACATGGGCGTCCCCAGGATGTGTGGGGTGATGTGGGGGTCCCCCAGGTGTGGGGCACGGGGGGGGGGGGGGGTTGCTTAGATGTGGGGGGTGCCGGGGGGTCCCCGGAATGTGTGGGGTTACATGGGGGTCCCCCAGACGTGTGGGGCACTGGGGGGGGTCCCCCAGATGTGGGGAGTGCCAGGGGGTCCCCAGGATGTGTGAGGCTACATGGGGGTCCCCCACATGTGGGGGGCACCAGGGGGGTCCTCAGAGGTGTGGGGTGTCGGGGGGGCCCCCCAGATGTGGAGGATGCCAGGGGGGTCCCAGGATGTGTGAGGCTACATGGGGTCCCCCACATGTGGGGGACACCGGGGGGTCCCCGGGGGGGTCCCCCAGATGTGGGGGGCCTCCGGGGGGGCCCTACCTGCTCCCGGGCAGCCATGGCCGGGGGGGGCAGGCGGCCCAGCCCCCGCTGCAGCCCAGGCTCCCCACGGCGAAGGGGTCCCGTCCGGCCCGGCCCCCCAGCTGCTCCACGGCGCGATGCATCCAGCCTGCCCCCCAACCAGGCCTCAGTGGGGCTGGGACCCACAGATACCCCCCCGGAGCCACAGATACTCCCCAGCCTGCCCCCCAACCAGGCCTCAGTGGGGCTGGGACCGCAGGGACCCCCCGGACCCACAGATACCCCCCAGCCTGCCCCCCAACCAGGCCTCAGTGGGGCTGGGACCCACGGGGACCCCCCCGGACCCACAGATACCCCCCAGCCTGCCCCCCAACCAGGCCTCAGTGGGGCTGGGACCCGCGGGGACCCCCCCAGAGCCACAGATACCCCCCCGGACCCACGGATAATCCCCTGGACCCATGGATACCTCCCAGACCCATAGATACCCCCCCGAGCCCATGGATACCCCCCTGGAGCCAGGGGGACCCCCCTGACCCAGGCGGATCCCCCCCCCCCCGACCCATGGATACCTCCCCCCGGACTCACAAATACCCCTCAGCCCCATGGATACCCCCCTGGACCCATGGATACCCCCCCCAGCCCCATGGATACTCCCCAATCCTACGGATACCCCCTGGACCCACGGGGAACCTCCTGGACCCATGGATACCCCCCAGACCCACAGATACCCCCCCTGATCCACAAGGACCCCCAGACCCATGGGGACCACCTGGATCCACAGATACCCTCCAGCCC
>NW_028288691.1:0-12608 GCF_059628265.1 Tinamus guttatus | reverse complement strand
GCTGCCCCGTGGCCACCTGTGAGGGGACAATGGGGACAATGACAATGACAGCAATGACAATGGGGACAATGTGTCACCATGTACCCCTAATGTAGCTGGAACCTTCGTGGGGCTGTCCTGTGGCCACCTGCAATGGGGACAATGGGGACACCTGGCCCCAATGTCCCCATTGTCCCCCCATTGTCCCCATGTCCCCCCGTTGTCCCCACCTGTGTCAGGTACCGTATTTGCGCCGTCAGCTCCGTCTCCACGCGGGTGTCCCCATTGTCCCCGTGTCCCTCATTGTCCCCATTGTCCCCACGTCCCCACCTGTGTCAGGTACCGTATCTGCCCCGTCAGCTCCGTCTCCACGCGGGTGTCCCCGTTGTCCCTCATTGTCCCCATTGTCCCCATGTCCCTCATTGTCCCCATGTCCCCTCATTGTCCCCATTGTCCCCACGTCCCCACCTGTGTCAGGTACCGGATCTGCCCCGTCAGCTCCGTCTCCACGCGGGTGTCCCCGTGTCCCCCATTGTCCCCATTGTCCCCATGTCCCCTCATTGTCCCCATGTCCCCCCATGTCCCCACCTGTGTCAGGTACCGGATCTGCGCCGTCAGCTCCGTCTCCACGCGGGTGTCCCCGTGTCCCCCATTGTCCCCATTGTCCCCATGTCCCCTCATTGTCCCCATGTCCCCCCATGTCCCCACCTGTGTCAGGTACCGGATCTGCCCCGTCAGCTCCGTCTCCACGCGGGTCTCCCCATTGTCCCCATTGTCCCCATTGTCCCTCATTGTCCCCATTGTCCCCATTGTCCCACCTGTGTCAGGTACCGTATCTGCCCCGTCAGCTCCGTCTCCACGCGGGTGTCCCCGTTGTCCCCATGTCCCCTCATTGTCCCCATTGTCCCACCTGTGTCAGGTACCGTATCTGCGCCGTCAGCTCGGTCTCCACGCGGGTGTCCCCATTGTCCCCGTTGTCCCCATGTCCCCTCATTGTCCCCCCATTGTCCCCATTGTCCCCTCATTGTCCCACCTGTGTCAGGTACCGTATCTGCCCCGTCAGCTCCGTCTCCACGCGGGTGTCCCTCATTGTCCCCATTGTCCCCATGTCCCCCCATTGTCCCACCTGTGTCAGGTACCGTATCTGGCCCGTCAGCTCCGTCTCCACGCGGGTGTCCCTCATTGTCCCCATTGTCCCCATGTCCCCCCATTGTCCCACCTGTGTCAGGTACCGTATCTGGCCCGTCAGCTCGGTCTCCACGCGGCTCACGGCTGCTCCGAATTGGGCCGCCTGTCGCTCCAGGAGCCGCTCGGCCGCCTTCTCCTTGGACAGCTCCAGGATCACGGTGCCTGCGCGGCCAATCAGCGACGGCCCCGCCCCCGGCCCCGCCCCCGGCCCCGCCCCGCCGCCCGGGCCCCGCCCAGGGCCTGCCCCGCCCCCCGCCCCCACCCCCGACCACGCCCCGCCCCCGGACACGCCCCCGCCCATTGCCCCGGCCCCGCCCCGGCCCCCCCCTCACCCAGGCCCCGCCCCCGACGAGGCCCCGCCCCGGGCCTGCCCGACCCCCTGGCCACGCCCTCACCCAGACCCCGCCCCCCAGACAAGCCCCCGCCCCCGGACACGCCCTCAGCCAGGCCCCGCCCCCCGGACACATCCCCGCCCCTAGCCCCGGACACGCCCTGAGTCCGGGCCCGCCCCTAGCCCCGCCCCCGCTGATAGACCCGCCCCCTGCACACGGACCGCCCACCACAGGAAAGCCCCGCCCACCCGGGAGGCCCCGCCCACCCAGAACGCCCTGCACCCAGACGCGCACCACCCACGGCGAAGCCCCGCCCCCTCAGCAAGACCCCGCCCTCCCGGGACCCCCAGCAAAGCCCCGCCCCCAGCAAAGCCCCGCCTCCTCGTTAAGACCCCGCCCACCACAGGAAAGCCCCGCCCACCCGGGAGGCCTCGCGCCCAGACGGGCACCACCCCCAGCAAAGCCCCGCCCCTCACTTAAACCCCGCCCCTCAGCGAGGCCCCGCCCCCGGGAGGCCCCGCCCACCGCCTCCCCCCTCGCCCCGCGGGCGGCGCGGCCCCGCCGGAAGCGCCGCCCCGCCGGAAGCCCCGCCCCCGGAAGCGCCGCCCACCGGCGCTCTGCAGCGCGGCCCCGATCTCGCGCTCCAGCTCCTCCAGGACGCGCAGCCGCTCGTTGGCCACCGCGTAGCCCGCCATGGCCCGCGCCGGCCGCCGTCGCCGCCCCCCGCTTCCGCTTCCGCCGCGCCGCCCCCTTCCGCGCACTGCAATCCCCGCCCGCCCGCGCTCTATGGTGCGCGGGTCCTCCAGCGCCGCCCCGCGAGCGGAGGCCGCTCTAGGAAGCGTCTCTATGACCAACGGTCCTCCAGGGCGCTTCCAGCGCCCCCCCCAGCCCCGAAATCGCCCCTTTTCCCCCCAAAATCACTCGGGTCCCGGATACGAGTCGAAATCTTTATTCTCCCCGCCCCCCCCGCCGTGTCCCCCAAGGGGGGGCTCTGACCCCCCCCCATCACACACAGCCCTGGGGGGGGCGGGGAGGGGGGAACCCCCAAAACAGCCTTAAAAATTAATGTACATATAAACAGCGGGGGGGGCGGGGGGGGTAATGCCCGGTCGAGTCCAGTGTTTGGGGGGGGCAAAACGGGGGGGGGGGGTCACCCCAAAACACCCCCCCCCGGGAGGGGTAAAACGGGGGGGGTCACCCCAAAACCCCCCCCCGGGAGGGGTAAAACGGGGGGGGTCACCCCAAAACACCCCCCCCGGGGGGGCCCCCCAGTGTGGGGGGGGGAGGGACCCCCCTACAGCAGTGAGACGGGGGCGGGGGGAGGGGAGGGGGGGCCCCATGGGCACGGGGGGGGCCCGGGGGGGGCTCCAGTGATATGGGGGGGTCCCTAAGGATAAGGGGGGCCCCCAGGGACACGGGGGGGGGTCCCTAAGGATATGGGGGGCCCCCAGGGACACGGGGGGTCCCCGGATACATGGGGGGGTCCCCAAGGACATTGGGGCCCCCCCAGGGACACAAAGGGGCCCCCAGGGACACGGGGGGGTCCCTAAGGATAAAGGGGGTCCCCAATTACGTGGGGGGGGCCCAGGGACACAGGGGGGGTCCCTAAGGACATGGGGGGTCCCAGGGACATTGGGGGGGCCCTAAGGATAAGGGGGGGTCCTAAGGACGGGGGGGGTCCCAGGGACACAAAGGGGTCCCCAGGGACTTGGGGGGCCTCCTTGCCAGGGGGGGTCCTCATGTCCGGGGGGGTCCCCATATCCGGGGGGGGTTCCCATGTCCGGGGGGGGGTTCCCATGTCCGGGGGGGGTCCCGTGTCTGGGGGGGGTCCCTGTCCCGGGGGGGGGTCCCCATATCCGGGGGGGGTCCCCATGTCCGGGGGGGTCCCTGTCCCGGGGGGGTCCCGCCCCCCCCGCCCCCCCTCAGCGCCGCCCCCCGCCCCCCCCCCTCGTCCTGCAGCCCCTTGAGCCTCAACCGGGCGAAATCCTCGAACACGAAGTCGTCGTCGGGACCCAGCCTGGGGGGGGGACAAGGGGGGGTGACCCGGAACACCCCAAAACACCCGAAAACACCCCCAAAACACCCCGAAAACACCCCGGAACACCCGAAAACACCCCAGAACACCCGAAAACACCCGAAAACACCCCAGAACACCCCGAAAAACCACCCGAAACACCCCAGAACACCCGAAAACACCCGAAACACCCCAGAACACCCCGAAAACACCCCGGAACACCCCAGAACACCCTGAAAAACCACCCGAAACACCCCAAAACACCCAAAAACACCCCAAAACACCCGAAAACACCCTGAAAAACCACCCGAAACACCCCAGAACACCCCGGAACACCCCAAAACACCCGAAAACACCCGAAAATACCCCGGAACACCCCAGAACACCCTGAAAAACCACCCGAAACATCCCAAAACACCCCGAAAACAGCCAAAAACACCCCAGAACACCCCGAAACACCCCCCAGAACACCCCGGAACACCCCAAAACACCCCCCATGGGGTGAGACCCCCACCCCAAAACACCCCAGGACACCCCCCGTGGGGTGACACCCCCAACCCTGAAACACCCCCACACGGTGACCCCCCCACACAGCCCCAAACACCCCTCCATGGGTTATTTGCCCCCCCCGGGTGTTTATTTGCCCCCACGAGGGTTATTTGCCCCATTTAGGTTATTTCCCCCCCCAGGTGGTTATTTCCCCCCCCGGGTGGTTATTTCCCCCCCCCGGGTATTTATTTGCCCTCCCCCCGGGTGGTTCTTTGCCCCTCACCCGCTCTCGAACTCGATCAGGTCGGTGTCCACGGGGGCGTCCGGCTGGGGCAGGGCTGGGGGGGGACAGGGGACATCAGGGTGACACCGGGGGGGGTGACACCGGGGGGGGGGGGGTGACACCCCCAGGGCCTGTCCCCAACCCGGGGGGGGGGGCTGCGGTTCCTCCCCCCACGTCCACCCCCCCCACCCCTCATGTCCCCCTCCCCCAGGGTGGGTTTTGGGGGGGGGTCTGGGGACCCCCCCGTGTCCCCCATGTCCCCCCCCCCGTGTCCCTGTCCCCCCCCCTCACCTGGGTGTGGCCGCGGGGGGGCCGGGGGCTCCGGGGGCTTCGGGTGCATCAGGACGAAGGGGAGCTCCACGGAGACGTCCCTGGGGACAGGGGACATTGGGGACATGGAGGGGACATGGGGGGGTGACGGGGGGACATGGGGACATGGGGGGACATGGGGACATGGAGGGACATGGGGGACATGGAGGGGACATGGGGACATGGGGACATGGGAGGACATGGGGGGACATGGGGGGACATGGGGACATGGGGGGGTGACGGGGGGACACGGGGGATATGGGGACATGGGGCGACATGGGGGGACATGGGGGGGTGACGGGGGGACATGGGGGGACATGGGGACATGGGGGGACATGGAGGGACATGGAGGGACATGGAGGGACATGGGGACATGGGGGGGACACGGGGGGTGACAGGACACAGGTTGGGGACACAAGTGATGGGACACGCAGGGCTTGGTGGCAGGGGACACATGGGGGGTGACGGGGCCCGAGGGGGTGGCAAGGGGGACACAGGGGGGGACACAGGGGTTGATGGCAGGGGGACATGGGGGGTGACACGGGGGGTGACAGAGTGACACGAGGGTGACACGGGGGTGATGATGGGGGACACAGGGGTCACATGAGGGGACATGGGGTTGGTGGCAGGGGGACATGGGGGTGACAGAGGAGTGACAAGGGGGGACACGAGAGTGACATGGAGGTGGCAGGGGTGACACAGGGTGACACAGGGTGACACGGGGTGACACGGGGTGACAAGGGGTGACACGGGGGGTGACACGGGGGTGACACGGGGGTGACACGGGGGTGACACGGGGGGTGACATGGGGGGGGACACGGGGGTGACACAGGGGTGACACGGGGGTGACACGGGGGGTGACATGGGGGGGGACACGGGGGTGACACAGGGGTGACACAGGGGTGACACGGGGTGACACGGGGGGTGACACGGGGGGTGACACGGGGGGTGACACGGGGGGTGACACGGGGTGACACGGGGGGTGACATGGGGTGACATGGGGTGACACGGGGTGACACGGAGGGTGACACGGGGGTGACACGGGGGTGACACGGGGTGACACAGGGGGTGACACGTACCCTCCGCGGGCCACCACCAGCTTCACCTTGACCCGGTAGGACACCAGGATCCCCAGGACCTCCTTGGTGGCCCCTTCCTTGACACTGGGGGGGCAGCAGCGTCGGGGGGGCCAGAGTTACCCCCCGGCCCCGGATTTACCCCCCCAGCCCCTCAATTACCCCCCCGGCCCCGGATTTACCCCCCGGCCCCTCAATTACCCCCCCCGGCCCCCCAATTACCCCCTATCTACCCTGCAAGGCCCCGTAGTTGCCCCCCCGAGCCCCACATTTACCCTTTCTTACCCCGATTTCCCCCACCCAGATGCGCTATTGCCCCCTCAGGCCCATATTGCCCCCCTCCCAGATGCTCTAGTTGCCCCCAAGCCCCATAGGTGCCCCCCACACCCCATAACTGCCCCCCAACACCCCATAACTGCCCCTTGGGCCCCATAACTGCCCCCCAACACCCCCCAGCTTCCCCCCAACACCCTATAACTGCCCCTCGCAGCCCCCATAACTGCCCCCCCACACCCCATAACTGCCCCCCCAACACCCCATAACTGCCCCCCACACCCCATAACTGCCCCCCAACACCCCATAACTGCCCCCCCACACCCCATAACTGCCCCTTGCAGCCCCCATAACTGCCCCTTGGGCCCCATAACTGCCCCCCCAGCCCCCATAACTGCCCCTCGCAGCCCCCATAACTGCCCCCCACACCCCATAGCTGCCCCCCACACCCCATAACTGCCCCCCACACCCCACAGCTGCCCCCGGCCCCACATGGTGCTGGACGCCAGGTTGGTGTCCTCGTGCTTGAGCTTCCCGTCCAGCGCCAGGCCCCTCTTCTCGCGGTTGTTGCTCAGCAGCGGGGTCAGGGTGTAGACCTTGCACAACGTGGCGCTGGGGGCCACCTGGTCGCTGGGGACGCGCGGGGGTCAGGGGACACCGGGGACACCCCAGAGCGCCACTGGGGTGCGGGGTGACCGCGCGGGGACACCTGGTCAACCCACGGCAGGACACGGGGTCAACCCATTGCAGGACACCAGGTCAACCCACGGCAGGACACGGGGTTAACCCGCCCCAAATTGCACAAAGGACAGCAGGTCAACCCGCGGCAGGACACGGGGTTAACCCACCGCAGGACACCAGGTCAACCCAGTGCAGGCTACCTGGTCAACCCACTGCAGGACACCGGCTCAACCCGCCCCAAATTGCACAAAGGACAGCAGGTCAACCCGCTGTAGGACACGGGGTCAACCCACTGCGGGACACCTGGTCAACCCACGGCAGGACACGGGGTTAACCCGCCCCAAATTGCACAAAGGACAGCAGGTCAACCCGCGGCAGGACACGGGGTTAACCCACCGCAGGACACCAGGTCAACCCACTGCAGGACACAGGGTTAACCCGCCGCAAATTGCACAAAGGACGGCAGGTCAACCCCCTACAGGACACCAGGTCACCCCACGGCAGGACACGGGGTTAACCCACTGCGGGACACCTGGTCAACCCACTGCAGGACACGGGGGTCAACCCACTGCAGGACACGGGGTCAACCCACCGCAGGACACCAGGTCAACCCAGTGCAGGCTACCTGGTCAACCCACTGCAGGACACCAGGTCAACCCACGGCAGGACACGGGGTTAACCCGCCCCAAATTGCACAAAGGACAGCAGGTCAACCCGCGGCAGGACACGGGGTTAACCCACCGCAGGACACCAGGTCAACCCAGTGCAGGATACCTGGTCAACCCACTGCAGGACACCAGGTCAACCCGCCCCAAATTGCACAAAGGACAGCAGGTCAATCCGCTGCAGGACACGGGGTTAACCCACTGCGGGACACCTGGTCAACCCACTGCGGGACACGGGGTTAACCCACTGCGGGACACCTGGTCAACCCACGGCAGGACACAGGGTTAACCCGCCCCAAATTGCACAAAGGACAGCAGGTCAACCCACTGCAGGACAGCAGGTCAACCCACCCGCGGCTATACAAGGGACACCAGGTCAACCCATTCCCACGTGCAACAGAGACATCAGGTCAACCCACTGCAAGACACCGAGTCAACCCGCCCCAAATAGCACAAAGGACAGCAGGTCAACCCACTACAGCACAGCGAATCAACCCACTGTAGGACACCGGGTCAACCTACTGCATGACAGCAGGTCAACCCACCCGCGGCTATACAAGGGACAGCAGCTCAACCCACTGCAGGACGGCGGCTCAACCCACTGCAGGACAGTAGGCTAACCTATCCCACGTGCAACAGAGCCATCAGGTCAACCCATTCTCCGCTGTGCAAGGGACACCAGGTCAACCCCCTGAGGGACATCACGTCAACCCACTTCGCTGTGCAAGGGACAGCAGGTCAACCTCCTGAGAGGCATCAGGTCAACCTATTGCCGGTTATGCAAGGGACAGCAGGTCAACCCATTGCCGGCTGAGCAAGGGACAGCAGGTCAACCCATTCCCAGACGCGTTGAGGGTTTTGGGAGCCCAGGTGACCCCGGGTTGGGGACAGTCCCCAGGGTGTCCCCAGGGTGTCCCCAGGGTGTCACTCACTCCTGCTCTATCTCGGCCACCGGACACTTGTACTGGGCGGTGCTGAAGAGGCAGATGTCAGCGAACTGCCGCACTGCGGGGACAGCGCCAGCGTGTCCCTGGTGTCCCCAATGTCCCCAATGTCCCCAATGCCCCCGGTGTCCCCAATGTCCCCATGTCCCAATGTCCCCCATGTCCCCGTGTCCCCAATATCCCCTGTGTCCCCGTGTCTCCCCATGTCCCTCTGTCCCCAATGTCCCCAATGTCCCCATGTCCCAATGTCCCCGGTGTCCCCAATGTCCCCAATGTCCCCAATGTCCCCAGTGTCCCCAGTGTCCCCGTGTCCCCCAAGACCCTCCGTGTCCCCCCGTGTCCCCATTTGTCTCCCTATGTCCCCATGTCCCCCCGTGTCCCTGTGTCCCCTGTGTGCTCCCTTGTGTCCCCACATGTCCCCGTGTCCCCGTTTGTCCCCCCGTGTCCCCCGTGTCCCCCCGTGTCCCCCGTGTCCCCTACCCGACACCTTGACCCTCTTGACGCTCTTGCTCGAGTTGTTGGTCACGTGGACGTTGACGTTCAGGGGCTCCCCGTGGTAGTAGAGCTGGGGGCAGCGGCTCAGCCCCACAGCGCCCCACAGCGCCCCATAGCGCCCCATAACGCCCCATAGCGCCCCATAGCGCCCCATAGTGCCCCACAGCGCCCCATAACACCCCATAGTGCCCCATAGCGCCCCCGTAACACCCCATAGTGCCCCATAACGCCCCGTAACACCCCATAGCGCCCCATAGCGCCCCATTGTGCCCCATAGCGCCCCATAGCGCCCCCGTAACACCTCATAGCGCCCCCGTAACACCCCATAGCGCCCCATAGTGCCCCATAGCGCCCCATAGCTCCCCCATAGCGCCCCATAGCGCCCCATAGCTTCCCCATAGTGCCCCATAGCACCCCCCATAGTGTCCCATAGCACCCCATAGCTCCCCCATAGCGCCCCATAACACCCCATAGTGCCCCATAGCGCCCCCATAACACCCCACAGCGCCCCATAGTGCCCCCCATAGTCCCCATAGCTCCCCCATAGCGCCCCACAGCACCCGCCCTGCCCCATAGCGCCACCCGTAACACCCCATCACACCCCCCCAGAGCGCCCCACAGCGCCCCCCTGCCTCATAGCGCCCCATAGCTCCCCATAGCGCCCCATAGCGCCCCCCTGCCCCACAGCGCCCCACGGCGCCCCACGGCGCCCCATAGTGCCCCACAGTGCCCCACAGCGCCCCACGGCGCCCCCCCTGCCCCACGGCGCCCCACGGCGCCCACCTCCTTGTCCAGCGACGCCTCCAGGTGCAGGGCCCTCTCGCACAGCAGGAAGCTCCGGGCGGTTTCCGCGCTCGGCTGCGGCCCCGGCTGCTCCGGAGCAAATTGGACCTTGCGGATCCCGAGGCGGACGGAGCTCCTGGGGACACGGGGGGACGTTGGGGACATTGGGGGACATTGGGGACATTGGGGACATTGGGGACATTGGGGACATTGGGGACATCCCGGAGGGGCCGGTACCGTTTGTGGATTTTCTCCTCCGTGGATTTGGCGCAGAAAGCCCGGATCTCGAAATCAACGCCGCAGGCCTGGGGGGACATTGGGGACAATGGGGACATCGGGGGACATTGGGGACACGGGGGGGACACGGGGGAGGGGACATGGGGGGGACATTGAGGGGGACAGAGAGGGACATTGGGGACGTGGGGGAGGATATGGGAAGGACATTAAGGGGAACATTGTGGGGGACATTGGGGACACGGGGGGGCTCTGGGGACCCCCCCGCCCCCCCCACCTTGCCGGTGTCCTCGGGGCCGGGCTGCAGCGTCACGGAGCAGGGCAGGTTCTGCGGGATCTGGGGGGCACAAGGGGGATCCCGCTATGGGGCGGCCGTGGGGCAGAGCTCAGCAGCCCCAGGGCCCCCCGCTCCCCGCTATGGGGCAGCCCCACGCCGCTCCCGTCCCTGCTATGGGGGGGCTATGGGGCGGCCATGGGTCGCTATGGGGCAGCCCCACATCCCCGCTATGGGGCGGCTATGGGGCAGCCATGGGGCAGCCATGGGTCGCTATGGGGCAGGCTGTGGGTCGCTATGGGTCGTTATGGGGCAGGCTGTGGGTCACTATGGGTCGCTATGGGTCGCTATGGGGCAGGCTCACCGCGAAGGCGAAGGGCTGCGCGTGCGCCCCCAGCTTGCGCAGCAGCCCCAGGACCCTGCTCTGGGTCGCTATGGGTCGCTATGGGTTGCTATGGGGCACGCTATGGGGCAGGGTGTGGGTCGCTATGGGGCAGCCATGGGTCGCTATGGGGCAGGCTCACCGCGAAGGCGAAGGGCTGCGCGTGCGCCCCCAGCTTGCGCAGCAGCCCCAGGGCGTCCCCCATCCCCGCTATGGGTCGCTATGGGTCGCTATGGGGCAGGCTATGGGTCGCTATGGGTCGCTATGGGGCAGGCTGTGGGTCGCTATGGGTCACGCTATGGGTCGCTATGGGGCAGCCATGGGTCGCTATGGGTCACGCTATGGGTCACGCTCACCGCGAAGGCGAAGGGCTGCGCGTGCGCCCCCAGCTTGCGCAGCAGCCCCAGGACCCTGCTATGGGGCGCTATGGGGCAGGCTGTGGGTCGCTATGGGGCAGGCTATGGGTCGCTGTGGGTCGCTATGGGGCAGGCTGTGGGTCGCTGTGGGTCGCTATGGGTCACGCTATGGGTCACGCTATGGGGCAGGCTCACCGCGAAGGCGAAGGGCTGCGCGTGCGCCCCCAGCTTGCGCAGCAGTCGCTCCTGCAGCCGGCTCGGCGCCCGTCGCTCCTCGGGCAGCGGCGGCACCGCCTGGACGGTGGCGGCAAAAAGGTCCTTGCGGAAGGAGAGACCCAGGACGTCCAGGTCCTCCCGGCCGTAGCGGAAGGCGCAGGTCAAGGTCACGAACACTGCGGGGGCGGTGACGTCACGACGGGGCGGTGACGTCACACCAGGGGGGCGGTGACGTCACGACGCGGTGATGTCACACCCGGGGGCCCCGGCGTCCGGGCTCCCCCCCCACCTTTTCGGTCCTTCAGGTACTCGGGGTCCACGAGGACGACGCCATCTGGGGGAGGGGGGGTGAGACCCACGGCCGCCCCACGGCGGCTCTGCCCGTCCTGCTAGTGCCACCCCTGTGTGCTCTGCACCTGCCCCATAGCACCCCCTGCCCCATAGCTGCTCCCTGCCCCATAGCAGCCTCCTTTGCCGCATAGCAGCCTCCCCTGCCCCATAGCAGCCTCCCCTGCCCCATAGCAGCCTCCCCTGCCCCACAGCAGCCCCTCCTGACCCACAGCGCCCCCCGCCCCATAGCTGCCCCATAGCGCCCCCCACCCCCCCGCCGCCCCCTCCGCTCACCCACGGGGTCCACCCGGTCCAGATGATCCACGAAGTCCCTCTTGCCCAGATAGACCGTGAGCTGGGGGGGGGGGCGGGGTCAGGGGGCGGGGTCACGGCGTGGCCCCTCCCCCAACACGGCGGGGGGGCGGGGTCGCGGCGCGGGGTCACAGCAGGGGGCGGGGTCACGGCGGGGGGCGGGGTCACGGCGCGGGGGGCGGGGTCACGGCACGGGGGGCGGGGTCACGGCACGGGGGGCGGGGTCACGGCAAGGGGCGGGGTCACGGCACGGGGGCGGGGTCACGGCAGGGGGCGGGGTCACGGCGGGGGGCGGGGTCTCACCTTGCAGTTGGGGCTGGATTTCTTGAACACCCTGCGGGGAGCGACAAAATGGGGCGAAAAAGCGTCAAAACGGGTGAAAATGGGTCAAAACGAGTGAAAATGGGTCAAACCGGGTGAAAACGGGTCAGAGTGGGTCAAAACGGGCCAAAATGGGTTAAAACAAATGAAAGCAGGTGAAAATGGGTCAAACCGGGTGAAAACGGGTCAGAGTGGGTCAAAGCCGGTGACAATGGGTGAAAACGGGTCAAAATGGGTCAAAATGGGTCAAAAC
Source organism: Tinamus guttatus (assembly GCF_059628265.1). Classification (NCBI taxonomy): domain Eukaryota; kingdom Metazoa; phylum Chordata; class Aves; order Tinamiformes; family Tinamidae; genus Tinamus; species Tinamus guttatus. Next base: position 419 of record NW_028288691.1, on the reverse strand, counting down.
GGGGAGTTCCGGGGGGGGGCGGGGCAGCCTCGCCCCCCCCCTCCCCCCTCCCGCTTCCTCCTCCGGGGGGGGGAGGGGCCGGTTCGGCACCGCGGGGGGGGGGGGGAGCCCCGGGGGGGGGGGGGGGGTTGGGCAGTGCGACCCCACCCCGGTACCGGGTAAAGGGGGGGAGGGGGCAACGACCCCCCCCGGTGCCCCCCCCGTTATGGGGGCTCCCCCCGCCCCCCCCGGTGTCACCCCCCGCCCCTCCCCCCTCACCTGGTTCCCGCCTTTTCGCCCATGGCGGGAACGGGCCGGGGGGGGGAGGGGAGGGGGGGTCTCTAGGCCGGGGCCTCCCGGAGCCGCCCGGGTCCCTCCGCCGCCATGACCGGGCCGGGGTCACGTGACGGGGCCGCGGTCACGTGCGGGCGCCGCGGCCC